>NW_027128762.1:0-5000 GCF_037325665.1 Littorina saxatilis
TTTGCTGGCTTGCTGGCTGGCTGTCTGTCTGCTTCTCTGTTTCTCTGTCTGACTCTATCTGTCAGTCTATCTGTTAATCTCTCGTTCTGTCTCTCTGGCTGGCTGGCTGGCTGTTGGTATTACTGTACGAGTATTCTTTTGTGCTTATTGCCCTTTGGCATGCGTAAAATACTTATTTTCAGCAAAAACAACACCGCCGTTGAGATGCCACTATTACATACCACGCTACATAATTCCTGGTGCTTTACGCGCTGAGAAACTAAACAAAGCACCCTGTGTCTGACGTGTCTGAAAACACCTCCGCGGGGAGGGCTTTTGCAGCCAGGGCAGTGAAGATAAAGAGGGAATATTTTCTCTGCTCGCGCGGCAGCAAGCAGGATATCTCTAAACAGCAGGAGAATGTCATTTTAAATAACAAAGAGCCAACAACAAAGACAAAAACATGCTTACAGCGCAAAAACAACGGCAAGTGACCTAATAGCTATAAAGCATTCCAACGGTGAACCTATTTGCATACGGATTGTCTTTCTTTATCTAGAACATTTTCAGTTCACGCACACATGTTTTGTTTTTGTTTTTGCTGTTGTTGGTGAGTAGTTTGGTGCGGTTTTTTTTCTGTTTATTTGTGGTTTCGGTGGTTGTTTAGTGGGGTGGTAAAAAAAATGTTGGTGGGTGGGGGGGGGGGATGGGGGGGGGGGTATTTTCGATTGTTTGATTTTATGTGCTGTTTGTTTCTTTGTTTTTTTTTGTTTTTGTTTTTTTTGGGTTTTTTTTGTGGGTTTTTTTTTTGGGGGGGAGGGGGGGAGGAGGGGGATTCAGAAATGTATAAAAGATATGTTGTGTTTAAATAAGCCATTTCAATTTCAGGCAGCATTTTGATTAAAATATTATTTAACCAATCTTTAAGAAAAATGCGTATTAACTCCCCACCGAACTTATTTATGTAATGGAGCCTTCAAACATGTAGACCGTCTACTTGATCACGAGAGTGTCGATTTTACGTGATTGGCTGAAGAGGTAAGAGATAGGTAGCCGCAACGAGCCGGTGTAACACGAAATATTTACTCCACGAAAAATTTACTCCGGAGTGAACATTTCGTACGGAATTCTTACTCCGAGTAAATTTTTCGTACGAGAAAAGAACTCTCCAAGGCACGAGAAAATTACTCCCTCCACAAAATTTGTACTCCCCATTTTTACATTTAGTCAAGTTATGACTAAATGTTTTAACATAGAGGGGGGAATCGAGACGAGGGTCGTGGTGTATGTGTGTGTGTGTGTATGTGTGTGTGTGTGTGTGTGTGTGTGTGTGTGTGCGTGCGTGCGTGCGTGTAGAGCGATTCAGACCAAACTACTGGACCGATCTTTATGAAATTTGACATGAGAGTTCCTGGGTATGATATCCCCATACATTGTTTTCATTTTTTTGATAAATGTCTTTGATGACGTCATATCCGGCTTTTCGTGAAAGTTGAGGCGGCACTGTCACGCCCTCATTTTTTAACCAAATTGGTTGAAATTTTGGTCAAGTAATGTTCGACGAAGCCCGGACTTCGGTATTGCATTTCAGCTTGGTGGCTTAAAATTTAATTAATGACTTTGGTCATTAAAAATCTGAAAATTGTAAAAAAAATAATAATTATATAAAACTATCCCAATTTACGTTCATCTTATTTTCCATCATTTGCTGATTCCAAAAACATATAAATATGTTATATTTGGATTAAAAACAAGCTCTGAAAATTAAATATATAAAAATTATTATCAAAATTAAATTTTCGAAATCAATTTAAAAACACTTTCATCTTATTCCTTGTCGGTTCCTGATTCCAAAAACATATAGATATGATATGTTTGGATTGAAAACACGCTCAGAAAGTTAAAACGAAGAGAGGTACAGAAAAGCGTGCTATCCTTCTCAGCGCAACTACTACCCCGCTCTTCTTGTCAATTTCACTGCCTTTGCCATGGACTGACGATGCTACGAGTATACGGTCTTGCTGCGTTGCATTGCGTTCAGTTTCATTCTGTGAGTTCGACAGCTACTTGACTAAATGTTGTATTTCGCCTTACGCGACTTGTTTTTACTTCCAGTAAAAATCTCGTACGCAAAAATGGGATGCGGGCGAAGGGATAATGCCAATAAGTGATCTCGCGCACACGAATGTCGCGCTACCCTCCTTCCACCCCTTCCACCACCAAGACTAACAGGGGACAAGGGAGTAAAAATTTCGTACACCTGGCATGGGAAGTTAAATTGCTTGTGTTGGGGTGAAGTAATTTATTCGTTATTTATTCGTCAGGGGAGTAAAATTTTTGTACGAAATGTTTACTCGGAACTCACCTGTCTTGGGCAATAATTTTTTCGTGTAATGGGGGAGTGTTTTTTTCGTAAAGGGAGTAACTTTTTTGTACGAAATGTTTACTCCGGAGTAAAAATCTCGTGGGAGTAATTTTCTCGTGTTACACCGGTCTCATTTCGCCCGCATAACAGTCCTTTGTTGTTCACGCGTTTGATCTCTACATGAAGTAGCTATTCCGTTAATGAAAGGTTGCGATTTTGTTGTAATTTAATCTCCACATCGCGTGCGACACAGTGACATGTTGGTCTGACGTGGCCTCATCGCGGTTCTTGCACCAGACATTGGTTACAGAGATGTTGTATACGTTGTGCACGGAGTATAACCAGTGTTTTGAAACGACTTCTGAACTTTTAAGCCGAGACATCGTCATACACTTCCGGGAAAACCAGTGCCTGGTCTGTCTCAGAGCACCTCATCGTGAGGGATTTTGCAGCCAGCGCAGTGAAGAAAAAGAGGGAAACATTTTCTCTGCGCAAGCAGGATGTCTCAGAACTGCATGATTATAAGAAAATTGCATATCTTTTTTTCTTTTCTTTCTTTTTTTTTAAAGAAAAACAACAATTTGGACAAGAAGTAAAAAAAGAGGAAAAGCTTCAAGTTAAGGCATCTGGCACCTGGCAGAAGAATCAATAATAATAATAATAATAATGATAATGACAACTTATATTGCGCTTTACATATTAACTTTGAATAAAAACATACTATTAATTCAAACATCAAATACATATTTACATTCTAACAAAATAACGTACATTCAGTGAAATTACCAATGATCCATCCTTCCTGTAATGAAGCGAGCGTAAGCTGACTTCACTCGATCACATGCACCAATGGCAAAATAATGTGACGCTAGCATGTTTCAGATAAAACGATCTAGAGCACTGTCAATTGGTAGCTTTGCACTAGAACAGATACAACCGAATGAATGTTTATATTCTATTTTATGCGTATTTAATTCACGTGTGTTGAAACACAGCCAAGTACTGGTCCTGGTATGGTGCACGTAGTTGAAGAAAGTATCACATGTTATTATTATTATTATTATTATTATTATTGTGATCATTTTTATGCGCCTAATCTAGATATAGCCCTAGGCGCTTACATATTAATTTCTGCCGTTTGAAATGGATTTTTTTACAGACAGACAGACAAACAGACATTTTTTTACACACAATATATAACGCATTCACATCGGCCAGTAAAGCTCAGTAGCCTATTAGGCGAGCATTCACCTTTCACGGCCTTTATTCCAAGTCAAAACGGGTATTTGGTGGACATTTTTATCTATGCCTATACAATTTTGCCAGGAAAGACCCTTTTGTCAATCGTGGGATCTTTAACGTGCACACCCCAATGTAGTGTACACGAAGGGACCTCGGTTTTTCGTCTCATCCGAAAGACTAGCACTTGAACCCACCACCTAGGTTAGGAAAGGGGGGAGAAAATTGCGGCCTGACCCAGGGTCGAACACGCAACCTCTCGCTTCCGAGCGCAAGTGCGTTACCACTCGGCCACCCAGTCCATGTTATTCCTCATGCTTTTACTCTCAATAGTATGTCTTCCTGCGCTCCCCAAACGGCGCACCCCTACCGGCTCTACGTACTAGAAGCAAAAAACAACGTACTAGAAATTCTTCAAGGGGGGTCCCGCGACGCAATAAACCTGAAAAGAATGGGTCCCGGCACGCACTTAATTTGCGTTATAGTATGTGGACTATTGGTGCTGATTTTCAGACTGCAATCGTCTGCCAGTTTCCATACAAAAAGGACAAGAGGGTTCACTTGGCTGGATTTCTAAGGCCATAACATGTTCTGCTAGATCTATAGGCCTACATACCGACACAAATTTGCCGACATGACAAATAATGGGCTTGTTGAAGGTCTCACAGAACTTCCAAAAGTCCTCCTGGTTTTGGGACCCACTTAATGCTCGCTGAGGGTGTCCTTGGACCTCTTCAAATTAATATTTGGGGTCTCGGCACCCTTTACGCAGAGCGTCTTTGGAGCGCCCTGGGCTTAGTCAAAATCGAGGTTTGTTTGGGATTTCAACCAATCCGACCAAGCATCTATGGGGGGGGGGGGGGGGGTGGGGGGGGGGGGGAGGGGCTACACACGACGGATCGGAGGGTACCTTAAACTCAACGGGGACCACTCCTATGCTCACTGCTAACCCGATTACGTCATTCAGTGGAAAGTTTCTATTTCAGTCGGCTTTGCATTAACATGTCTTTTGTCACCCGCCTGACAGTAATCGTTGTCCTCTCAAAGACGCAGTGAAAGTGCTTGTGACACAATAACTTCGTTTACGTTTTGTTTTATTTGTCAGTCCAATGGTTTTTGTGCTGCATGCCAAGGACAGATTTGTTTGTTTGTCAAAAATGGGTAAATTAATGTGTTTAGAGACATGCAACGTCGAGATGCCCATTTACTCATTTTTATTTTATTAATTAGCATACTTGTGGTGCTTTTTTGAGCAAATCGGGACATGTGCGTTTTAATGGCGGTACAATGGATTCCCAAAATTCTTCAAATTAGTCGAAGTAGCACACACTTGGGTATAGCGCGACTCTTGTTGCTGCTAGCTTTCTACTTGGAGGAAGCGACCCGAATTTCCCAGCATTGGAATAATAGAGTGAAT
>NW_027128762.1:10000-16102 GCF_037325665.1 Littorina saxatilis
CTTCATCAATACCTTCCTCCACCTTCTTCTTCTCTCCCCTCCACCTCCATCTCCTTCTTCTTTCTTTATCTTCATCAATACCTTCCTCAATACCTTCCGTCGACCATCACAAAGTTCTAGGTGTCCACATCGATAACAACCTGTCTTGGTCAACTCACATTGAACAACTTAGTAAATTAGTGTCAAAGAAAGTGTACCTCTTATCTAGAATTAAACACTTCCTTAATTGTCAAGCCAGGAAGTTATTTTTCACTGCTCATATTCAGTCTCTTATTGATTACGCATCCACTCTATGGGACTCAGCAAGTAATAATTCCCTAAAGCTACTCAGCAGATCACACAAAAGAGCGCTAAAAGTAGTATTACTCAAACAGACTACTCTCACCGACTCAGACTACATCAACATAGGGGTCCTACCTCTAAAGTCAAGAATGAATTATAACAAAGGAATAATGATGCATAAAATTATGACAGAAAATGCACCCGAAACCATTTGTTCAAAGTTCTCTTTAAAGAATTCGCACCACTTTATAAAACTAAACACTCCTCTTCCTAGGATAGACCTATAATTTAAATCAAGTCTTGTTTATTCAGGAAGCAGCCTCTGGAACGCTCTTCCGGACGCCCTGCGGCAATCCACCAATACGGATTCTTTTAGAACCAAATATTCTTTCCATTTAATGAACTCTATGAACAAATAAACTTGATTGGTATGTTCTCTTTGTATACAGTTGTTCATTATCGGAATTATGGTTTATTTGTGACAAAATCACGAAGATTTGGCTCTGTAATACATTGTTTTGCTGAGCTAATGTATTGTTGCAAAGTATGCTTACTTTGCGTTTATCTTTATTGTTTACACCCAGTTTTGAACACTACCTTATGATCTACAATGCTTTTATATAATGCGCTTCATGTACATAAACTTATATGTTCTACCATTAATGATGTTTTTATGTAATCTTTTTTTCCCTAGTCATAGTTATATTAAAATAGTTTAGTCCCTCTTTAGGGCGAGGGCCAGATGCAAAAAAAGCATATCTATGCTTATTCTTGTCACCATCGAAAAATAAAGATTTGTCATTGTCATTGTCTCTCTCTTTGGTGTGTTGCTCTGGTTTGGTTTTCTGTCCATGCAATTCCTTGCTCGTGTTCGTTTGATAAACCATTGACCTCGTCTGTTTTATTTCTTGTCAGCCGAAACCAAAATTACAAAATGTAATGCAAGGGCACACAATCATTAATTTTCTCTCTCGCTTTCTGTCTCTGTCCTCTCGCTCGCTCTCTCTCTCTCTCTCTCTCTCTCTCTCTCTCTCTCTCTCTCTCTCTCTCTCTCTCTCTCTCTCTCTCTCTCTCTCTCTCTCTCTCTCCTTGGTGGAACCACAAAGTGGAAGGTGGAGCCTCAAAGTGACCGCTTTGTATTGTACAGTTCTTTTAAGATTTGCATTGAACGAGAACAGTTTTTGTTTTGATTATCAAGCATCAAAAAATCGTCTGAAGTACCTACCGCAATCGCACAAATTTCAAACAGTCCAATTGTTAATATCAAGAAATGACGATTTGATTGTCAACATTGCAAAATATTTATATATTTCTTTCAAGATAAGGTATTCTCTTTTGGATAACCTTGATGTGTGACTGTCGAAGCCTGAACATACTTTTCTTTTGTATTTCTTAATTATTCTGTTTTATAAAGTAATTTGTCAATTGTGTTTGTCCTTGGAAAGGGCCCTTAGGCCAATTCCAATAAACTTTCCGTCTCTCTCTCTCTCTCTCTCTCTCTCTCTCTCCCTCCCTCCCTCCCTCCCCCCTCCCTCCCTCCCTCCCTCCCTCCCTCCCTCCCTCCCTCCCTCCCCTCCCTCGGTGGAGAGAGAGAGAGAGAGAGAGAGAGAGAAAGAGAGAGAGAGAGACACACCGGTTCGACCGAACTAAGGTATCAATAAATTACTGTTGTGCAGCGGGTTGAAAGAATACCCTATATCTCGGAGATATACCTTCACTCGGTCTAAACGACGTCACGTGACATTTTATACAGTGGAAGAGAATGCTGTCGCTTATTTTCCACCCTCAGTTTGGTAAGACTGAAACGATGCTCAGTCACGGAAAGAACTATCCAAACTTGCAAGCACAGCCGCGGTTGTCCTGTAAGTTCCCGATCCATGTTAAACCCTCATCCTCAAAAGGAAAATAAGCGACAGCATTCTCTTCCACCATATAACATGTCACGTGACGTCGTTGAGACCGAGTGAAGGTATATCTCCGAGGTATAGGTGCACCCATTGCACACCGGTACGACCGAACTAAGGTAACGTTAAATTACTGTTGTGCAGCGGGTTGAAAGAATACCCTATACCTCGGAGATATACCTTCACTCGGTCTCAACGACGTCACGTGACATGTTATATGGTGGAAGAGAATGTTGTCGCTTCCTTTTGAGGATGAGGGTTTAACATGGATCGGGAACTTACAGGACAACCGCGGCTGTGCTTGCAAGTTTGGATAGTTCTTTCCGTGACTGAGCATCGTTTCAGTCTTACCGAACTGAGGGTGGAAAATAAGCGACAGCATTCTTTTCCACCATATAACATGTCACGTGACGTCGTTGAGACCGAGTGAAGGTATATCTCCGAGGTATAGGGTATTCTTTTAACCCGCTGCACAACAGTAATTTATTGATACCTTAGTTCGGTCGTACCGGTGTGTAATACCTCCCCTCTCTCTCTCTCTCTCTCTCTCTCTCTCTCTCTCTCTCTCTCTCTCTCTCTCTCTCTCTTCTCTCTCTCTCTCTCTCTCTCTCTCTCTCTCTCTCTCTCTCTCTCTCTCTCTCTCTCTCTCTCTCTCTCTCTCTCTCTCTCTCTCTCTCTCTGCGCTTTTGTTCTGTAGTTTATGCCGTTTATTTTCTTTGCCAGGTCCAATGCAGCGTGAAATTGTGTTGTCTGTGACGGAATGTGAAGGTGTTATCTGCCATCAACCCGGTCCGTACGGAGGATATCAACATCCGGGCTATTTCCCAATATCCTGTCTCATTTGCATAACACTTTTGAAGCGCGCAATATACACGATCGAGGCAGTCAATAAGTTAAGCGTTTCAAGTTAAAGGGGCAAGGTCTTGTGGAAATTATTAACTTTATTTTGGAAATGAAAGACATCTTTCTTTCGGCAGGTAACTTGCGCCACCTCGCGGCAAGATCACACAAGAAAGGAAAAAAAAACTTGCATTGGTCCCAAATAGCTTATCGGTTTGGTAACAGTTCGTGTGTAAGTCGTGCATTTTATACGGTAAACAGACAATGGTCGGTTCTGGTGAGGTTATGCCCCTTCTTTCTTTCGGCTGGTAACTGGCGCCACCTCGCGGCAAGATCACAGGAGTTGTCTCGCGTTATCACCCCAGAAGCGCTCATTGCAGAGAACACATCGATCTTTACTGTCAAAATGATGCTATATTCATAAACTATGAATTTGTTGCAAACTTTCTACACATGCTGCAAAGAAATAATGAAAGGGGGCCCGATAACTGAGTTGGTACAGCCCTGGAATTCTGATCCGAGGGTCACGGGTTCTAATTCGGGCAAACTTTCTACAATTTCTGCAATAACAGAATGTCTATTTTCTACATTTATCATCAAGGGAGAATGAATTGGGTAGAACCATTAATTTTCAAACAACTTGACAAATACTCTTCATTCTACTGGAGAATCAACACGTTTTTGTGTGTGGTTTTTTTTGAGTTTTTTAAACAGTGTTTTATTCTAATACAACTTTACAAAGCCATGAAAAATATGTTTTAATAAAGGGGCACAACAAGATAAACTTATGAATGTGCTCTTAGAGACAAAATAATGAATTGGCGGACGATATTGTAAATTCATAATTCAAACCAATCAAAACAACAATAATAAGAATAACGAGAACATAACTAGTACTTCAACAACAACAACAACAACAACAGCAGAGAAGCACACAAAATGGAGTATTACATATGTAAATAGAGAAAAAGAGAAAGAGACAGACAGAGAGAGAGAGAGAGAGAGAGAGAGAAAGAGAGAGAGAGAGAGAGAGAGAGAGAGAGAGACAGAGAAAGAGAAAGAGAGAGTGCATCCACTACATAACAATACAGTTTCTAACAAAAGATAGCAATTCATTCAATCTTAACCAAAATGTTTACTGTCAAAAACAAATCTACACGTTTTAACCGAGAGTTGCCCGAATGTTGTGGGTTCAATGACTCACAGCTTCGACCACACGAAAATTACATTGGGGTAAGAATAAGAATTATAAAACATTCTTCCATAGCATAATCAAAACAACAAGCAAGGTATGTTAAAGGAACGTTTAATTGTGACAAAACAACACGTTACGGTCACTGATCTTCGACCCAGCGGCCTTTTAAGCGGACAGACGAACACTTATATACGTATATAAAGAAACAAGGAACTTAGTCGATAAATATCGACAGGGGGCGGACAAATGGTTTACATGTGAAATGTGTGTATATGGGTGTGGTTCTGAAACAAACAAACCATGTGAACCCCAGCTCGCGGGCTGAACGACTGACGTCACATGTCGCTTCGGTCTTTTCCTGAGAAGAACACCGCGTGTACATAATACACAATTCGATCGCGTAGCACTGCCAATGCACATTTTCGCAACGAAAACCGTGCTACTGTTTCTTGTGTGTTAAATCTGAAAGCAATATAAGTGAACGAACAATTGAAAACTGATATCACGTTACTAAACTCCCAAAAGTAATAAATTACTTCTGACTGCGGTACACAATACGGCAGTCACCTCTGCGAATGCTGTCGAAGAATCTAACCGAAAGTAAACATTCTGGGAATCTACGCGCATCGGCCTTGACGCAAGTTCAATACTTAGCCAATGAGCGCGCCGCGGCGAAGTTGGCCGCTGTAAGTCTCGCAGCGCTGGCTGGCTGAGCGAGTTGCGTGTCCATCCTTTTTTGGTCCAAGCCGCACCGTAGACCAGATTAGTAGGTGCTTGATTTTGGTATTTTGATTTTACATAACATTAAACCTTTCTTGGGGTTCATGGTCATGGCAACAGCCATAATAATATTATATCATGTATAATATTACATTTCAGCATATTTGAATTACATGTCATCATACCAAACTGTCATACATTTTTATTCCTACATCATTCTGATTGATCACAACCAAACCTACTATCAGTGGACACATCCAAATGTAAGCGCCTGTTCTTGACAACTTTTAATCGATCTAAAAATAGCAACTTGCTGGGCCCTCTGCCGCCAACAGACACTGTTTGGCCTGTAGGTAAAATGTACAATGTATTTTCTGATTTGTGCACAAAAGCTTTATTTCTTTTTTTTTTTTTAACATAACAATGTTTAATGTCACTGTATGTTTAAAAGACCATGGTCATATTTGTAAAAAAAAATGTTAAATTAGAAAATAAATAACATTTTGGTTCATGATTTTTCCTACACCTGTGCTAAAAATAAGAAATAAAAATGTCGGGTATATAAGTCTCTCAAATACAGCTAGGTATGAATGGCTCGGTTTGAGTTTGTTGCAGTTGACCCTGCACAATGCGACATATCATGTTTTTGTTGAACAATTTTGACACACAACTTCCTGTGTTACACAAACTCTGTGATGACCAATTTTGACGTCACCCCTCCCATAGGGTGACGGATTTCACAACTTTCTACAGATGAACAATGTTGCCTTCACCCCTCCCATAGGGTGACGGATGTCACAACTTCCTGTGTACACAAACTGATGACGTATTTCACAACAAAATGGCGCTGCCCATGGTCAACCTCTAAACTATCCGTATAGAATGGGGGCGTCCTCGCCCCCATAATAAACTTATCTGACAAATTGACCAGAAGCTCGTTCGGAAGACACAAACGAGACTGAGACAATGAATAATGATGAAATTAATGACGTAGACAGGGAATGACGTTACAAAGTTGTTTTTTAAACTTAAAAGAAACTTACGGGAATAAAACTTTTCTTCTTTGGCGGTTTTCACCACCAAACGGTAGTCTAGCGGCGCTTTACATAATGCATTTGACAAAAGAATACAAAATTGATCACTGTCACATTAAAAAAAAAA
>NW_027128763.1:0-10000 GCF_037325665.1 Littorina saxatilis
CACGCACGCACACACACACACACACGCACGCACGCACACACATACACACACACACACACACACACACTTACACACTTTTCTTTTCCCGTAGGAGATATGCCCTTCTCGTGCTCAGTCTTTCAAACAAAGCTTCGCCCAGCAGCCTCCGCAGATCAGGACTGGTTATCTTTCTGGTCATATTGACGACTAGCCATTACCCTTGAGCCCTTAGGCCGCTGCAGGCTATCACTGACAAGCGCCACCACTTGGTCACGTCAAACTGCGATGACCATCGGGCTCATCACAGGCCCTCTGACCACTCGGACACGTATCTGTGGCCGGAGCTTCTTCAGGAAATTGGCTTGACCAGTCGAGGACCCTTCTCCTTTACGGGCGGGAAATTGGCGTCGTCGCTGCTTCAGTCTGCGCTGTGCACTGCCAGACACAGACTGTGCTTCTGGCTAGAGCGATCCCGTCTGCTCATTCTTTTGCTAATATTTTTGCGTCGGTTTGTCCGGGGGTGGAGATTTTACACGGTCAACTTCAAGGCTTTTGTAAAGATTCTCTTTTTTCAGTAAGGCATTCTAAAGCTGTTTGGACAAGACTTCCTGGCGGTGAAGCCTAGCTTAATACTGGTACATGTATATAGCCTAACTATACTGATTTTCACATGCATGTTCAGCTATCTATAACTGGGCCTAATAAAGATTTCACGACGCCGAGAAAGTACTGGTACATGTATATATAGCTACATTTTCACAAGCATGTTCAGCTAGCTATAACTGGGCCTAATAAAGATTTCACGACGCCGAGAAAATATTTGTACATGGATATATACATACATTTTCACAAGCATGTTCAGCTATAACTGGGCCTATCAAACGGCAGTTACAGACACACAGATCTTATCAAACGGCAGTTACAGACACACAGGTCTTATCAAACGGCAGTTACAGACACACAGGTCCTATCAAACGGCAGGTACAGACACACAGGTCCTATCAAACGGCAGTTACAGACACCAGGGCGTCCTAGTCTTGGAACGGAGGGGCAAACACAGACGTATTTACACGTGCAACACTATGGAAAGTTATCAGGGCACCGGACAAAGGGGTGACGTAGCCGCGCGCAGCGACCAGAACCAATAATGCTGTGTGCTGAGAGCTTCGGTGACTGATGAACAAACTTTTCACAGCCACGCCGTCGGTCCCGAAGATTGGACAGTGGACCACTTTGCTTGATCAAGCTTTCTCCGTCGCCTGGCCGGCCTTCTGAAGGCTTAGACGAACACATGAACACGCGCAAAGAGATTGCTTGCATGTCTCTTGGCCTCCACCTTTTCTCTGTCAACCCCGTGTGTGTGTGTGTCTGTGTGTCTGTGTGTCTGTCTGTCTGTCTGTCTGTCTCTCTCTCTCTCTCGCGTAACCTTAAATCTTAATCCTTGTTAAATAAATAAAGTCAATTCTCTCTCTCTAGTGGTAGTTATAATAGTAGATTAGTCCCTCTTTAAGTCGAGGGCAAGATGCAAAACAAGTATGCATTTGCTTATTCTGTCTGTGTGTATGTCAGTCGTTCTGTCTGTCTGTCAGTCTGTCTGTCTGTCTGTCTGTCTGTCTGTCTGTCTGTCTGCCTGCCTGCCTGTCTGTCTGTCTCTCTGTCTCTCTCTCTCTCTCTCTCTCTCTCTCTCTCTCTCTCTCTCTCTCTCTCTCTCTCTCTCTCCACTATATCCTCACGATCAAAGCATTTTATCTGATCCATGTGCTCTCCTGTCTGGCCTTGCTGCCCCTCGATCGTTCGTTTTTATTGATCAACACACAAACATACGTTCACCGTAACAAGATGCGTTGTTTCCCTTGTACTTCCGCACATTGAATTTTCTTTTTATAGGCCTATGGTTGTTTAGTTGCTTGCTTGCTTTCTTGTTCGCTTGTTGGTTGCTCGGTTCCAAACAGTGTTTCATCTGCGTTTGACAGGACTAGTTTAAAGATAGTATACCTAAAGCGCCATTTTGGAAAGTTTTCTGACGATTTGGACCTTTAAAAGTTTAAGGGACATTCGATATGTACTGTAATGTAGAGACACTTGCAAGGGTTTCCTCAAAACCGCTCCGAAACGATGCCAAATAATGAAATGAATTTGAATCCGCGAGCGGTTTGCTTCGCCCAGCTTTCCTGTCAGGAGTCCGGACTTTATCATATTTTAATTAGTTTTCATAGATTCCCCTTCGTCAAAGCAGATTAAAACCGTTGGATTGATGAGGAAGTCAAACCTACAGTCTAGCTTACGCATGCAAATTCCGTGCATAACACAAACAAACACACATACCGTTGGAGAATATCACGGTCTGAAATTACTACAAAACAAAGCATTCAGATTTGAAAAAAAAGAACGCTCAAACATTAATTCTAAGACCTTACTCGTGTGTGTTGACACTGATCTATTCAACTCCCAAAACGAACTCTGTAGCTCTTCGATGATTCGACTGCTGCATCCAGTGGTTCTAAGTTAACAACCTCAGGCCAATCTAGATTTTGCAAATCATCTACAAATTTCCCAATATTGAGTTTTGAATAATTATAAATGGTGCGCTTGAATGAACGTTTTAAATTTACTCGTTTTCTTTATTTTAACACACGGACAAGAATGGTCACTGCAAACTGGAGGGGAAATATCAACTGCATCTATCATGTCTGGACATGGGGTTAATATCAAGTCAATAAGAGTGGATCGCTTCGGCTGATATTATATTAACAGTGACAGCAAAGCATTCTCTCTCTCTCTCTCTCTCTCTCTCTCTCTCTCTCTCTCTCTCTCTCTCTCTCTCTCTCTCTCTTTATTTGTATAAAATATTATGAAATATTTTGAAAGAAAAGGGTTGAAGTTATCACTTGTTCGCCATGTCTTGTTATCAGAATGTGTATTGATTACTAGTTTTAGAACGTGTCCATAAGCAGTCTGCTTGTTAACGTTCTTAATGTTGTTACTGTATATAACATGTATATGTTACAGTAAATTCATCAAACCAGTCAATTTGTAAATTCACTCCGTAAATTTACCAATTTACTGAAAAATTCAGGAAATTTACAAATTTACTGAGTTTGACACCCAGGAAATTTACAAATTTACTGAAAATTTCAGTAAATTTACAAATTTACTGGTTTGATGAATTTACTGTAACATATACTAGAAATTAATAAAAACACGCTTAAACCAATAAGAGTGGATGAATGTTCTATAATTCGTGTTGGTTCTGTCACGATTTGAAACAAACTACTGATTAGCATTTAATAATCGTTGAAGGTGAGGCGGAGGGTTGTTCATACAATCAGCATTAAAATCGCCAAGTATTATCAATTTCTGTGGTGTCCTTGATGCTGACTGAAATGATTCATCAATCAAGTCCCAGTAATTTACATCAGCATCTGGTGGTCTATAAAAAGTACCAACAAGAAGGGTCTCCTGGTCGATTTTGGTTTCCACCCATACTGCCTCCAGAGAAGGTATGCTCAAATCGTATCTGGGTTTGCATATCAAATCACTCTTCACATACACCGCCACACCCCCATGAGCATCACCAGGCCTATCGCATCTTACTGGTGGATGGAAACCATTCAGATTAATATCTTTATTATCAACATCTGTGGACAACCACGTTTCTGATACAGTAATAATATCGAAACGTCCTAATTCGGCCTGCAATTATATCTACTATAACAGCTGAAGTAAAGAACGGACTATAGTCAGCTAATCAGCTGACTGCTGACGACATAATTATGTCAAATGTGGACATGAAAGTCACGTGTAGTCAAATATGACAATGAGTAATACCATAATATGTAATACAGCACTCAAGCTTGTGTACAGCTGTGCAGGCCGACTAACACAATGAACCAATTGTTATTGTTTCACACTATAGTCATGCGCCTATGCGCGCATATAGTGTACAGTAGGATGTGGAGTGGTAGAATTTGAACTTCCTGTGACTTGGCATAATTATTAAGGCAGGTACGTTCACCTACAAAAGCTTGAAGTCAGAACTTCAGACTAAAGGATATCTCCCCTTTCTCGCTCTCTCTCTTTCTCTGTCTGTCAGACTCTGTCTGTCTGTCTCACTCTCTCTGACTCTGTCTCTGTCTGTCTGTCTGTCTGTTTCTCTCTCACTCTCTCGGCTCTCTCTCTCTCTCTCTCTCTCTCTCTCTCTCTTTTCTTCTAAAATAAAGTCCCATCATCATCATCATCTCTATCTCTCTCTTTCACTCAGTATATCTATGCTTGTTGATAGAGAGGCTTCGCTGGGATCGTCAACTTTCACAGGGACAGAGACACATCTGACATAGGCACACAGAAATATACAGCTCACAAACACACAACGTCCTAGATTCATACTTCATTCGACTGAGTTCCTTGATTTTGAATGACAGTATATACTCCGAAAGAAATCTGGTGATAGAGCAGAAAAGGAGGAGCGGGTTCATGAAGACAGTGTGCTGAACGCGAAGTCACGTGGAAGTGTGAAAACATTCAAGAAACAAAATTTCAGAGAGAGAGAAAAAAGGAAAAGGAAGACAAGTCGGAAAAAACCCACTCAGAGAAAGATTTCTATGCCAGTTCAACACAAGCAAATTGAAAACTTCGACCGCGTCCCAAAACAGTAAAGAGGACAGACACTGTGTTGTGAACTGACGAATTCTCCCGCATCCATGAAAAACGTCCAAACTTCTACAGACCCCGCAGTGCATCTTGGTCGACGTTGAGTTTCTCCACTGAAGCGAGCTGCGTATTGACACTGAAGGAGACAGACCGGAAGTTGATTTCTGGGATGGGTTCAATAATGGCCGCCCGCCACGAGATCAAATGAAGACCCCCTTCAGGCTGGATTGGCCTTCGCTCTTTTCTCCTCCTCCTCCTCCTCCTCCTCCTCCTCTTTTCCCCTCCTCTACCTACTCATTTTTCGCTGGTAATTCCCAAGAGCGGTGCTTGCGTATGATTATGGGACTGACAGCGCAGGATGCATGATTTATGTTTTGTGCGAGTCAGTGTGGCGTTCTCGGGTTTTCTGAGCAGTTAAGCAATTAATCAAAGCATTTGTGGGTTTCTCCTTTCGTTTTTTCTTCCATTTTGTCCTTTGATTTTCAAGAGAGGGTAGGGGAGGCTGTAATTTAGTGTAAACATTTTGTTTTAAGTGTTCTATGAAGAAAATTGCAAGTGTCAACAAACAAAACATCTGGTGAAACAAACAACCATGCAACCACACACAATTTAATTCAACCATGTAAAAACTGAGCGACCCACACAAAACGATGAAGTGACGAGAATAAGTAACAAAGGCTAATCCTGTGTCTACCTAAGCCACTCGTGGCAGGTATAATGGAGTGGATAGTGTATGGAACACAGCATTATTCACTAATTTACTGTCTAGCTAAGTCTTTTGTTTATTACTGTCGCCGGAGCAGGTGACACGGATGGCTTCCCATAAATGCCATCCTGTGCCTTGTGATGAGACGTCTGGATGGTGTATGTATTCAGTGACACAAGACAGAAGGAGCAACGAAACGTAAGCTAAATATGGCATTCCCTATCCTACACGATAGGCTCATAAAAAAGCAATCCCGATTTGCCGAAAAGCGTTTTGGGGAAATTTGACGAAAGGATGTCCATGAACGTTTTGAACACTGAGCTATGAAACCCCTCCCCTCTCTCTATCTCTCTCCCCCCCTAGCTCTCTCTCTCTCTCTCTCTCTCTCTCTCTCTCTCTCTCTCTCTCGGACAGCCAAACTCCCGCCACTTCCCTCTCTCTCTACTATCCGGCCGATTCCTTCTCATCCAAGCCCCCACTCCTACCTCGCCCCCCCCCCTCTTTCTCTCTCTCTCTCCCCCCCCTCTCTCTCTCTCTCTCTTTCTCTCTCTCTCTACTTTTTCCTCAGTCGAAGTACGTGGCCAAGGACATCCCTCCAATTATTTCTTAAATTAATTGTCATTTCTTGGGAAGGATATTCGATTTTTGTGCAACGTGACCCTCTTATGAGTCTAGTCGCGATATGATCATGTTGACAACGGTGGGACTTGCTGCTAAGAGGAGCTTGTACTCTTTTGAACCATTCGTCATTTCGACGTTAAGATTATATACGTGTGTTGTCTTTTCTTTTCGGTGCTTCCTATTATTCAGGAAGGACTCTTCATTGCTTCTTGGAAGAGTATCTAAGAAAGATGCTGACTTGGTTTATCCAATGCGAAAAATACATTGCCGGTTACGCATAGATTTTTCCGTGTGTTCAGACTTAATTCTCCAACTGAACTTAGTATTCAAAACTACCACCACAAACAACAACAACGACAACATCAACAACAACAACAACAACAACAACAACAACAACAACAACAACAACAACAACGGCAACAACAACAAGAACAACGCTTCCAGATATCGCGAATGCGTGTCAACTGCACCTTGGCTTAGGGATATATAAAATGGAAATAAACTTATGTTAGAACAGCTGTTTCAACTGTCAGATGCTGAAGCTTTTTTTTTTCTTCTAAGAAATACATTTCAAAAACCACTTCGTCTAGGGCACTAGGCACTAGGGCTCCCTCTCTTGTGCGGCACTTGTCGATAATTCAAATGTAAATGATGTGAAACCCCTCTTACTTCAAAAGGCCGAAGTACAGCCCCCATTAGTGTTACACACTTGTATGAATTCAAACATCCATACTTTGCGTTGGTGTTTTGGTCGCTGTACTTGTGACCAGAGTCCGCGAACGTCTACGAGCGCAACAGATTATTCGACCTTCGTCCCCCCCCCCCCCCCAATACTGCCGCTGGGTGTTGGAGAGGTGGAGGTGGTTGTTTACTATGATTTGTTTAATTGTTCCTGTGTTTTTTTTTTAATGTTGTGTGTTGGGGTGGGGGGGGGGGGCGTGCGTGCGTGCGTACGTGCGTGTGTGTTTGAGGGGGGGGGGGACAGACAGACAGACACGCTCGCACACACACACACACACATTCAAACACACACACACACACACCCACACACACACACACACACACACGCAAGGAAGCAAGCAAGCACGCACGTAAGTACGTACGCACACGCAGACACTACTCGACCAACACATCGTCATCACCACATGTCCAGCCTTTCACACACTGAGCAAAAAATAAGGTCATGAAAATTATGTGAAGATTCAACTACCCCCGATGAAAATTTAAATAAAAAAACCCACCACCACCACCACCACCACCACCACCACCACCACTCCAACACAATAAATCCTTACAGCAAAAGAAGAGAGCTAATGACTAACTCTCAAAACTTATGGCATCGTATAGATCCGCCCCTAGCGCCCTCCAGAGACCAGGCTTCCGGCGACATGATTGCTAAAAAGTCTCTGTAAATTTGGGCAGGATCCTGCTAAGCCTCATTCCCCAACGCTTGTAAGCTTTTCGTCAGATCGGACTGACAGCTTTTTCTTCTGTGCTGTAAGCTAAGGCCAAAAAAAAAGAGGTCTGTTTACGGTAACATAGGCCAAAAAAAAAATAGGGTTGGTAGGTCGGGATTTTTTTTTTTTTCTCCAAAAAACCATATTTTTACATTATTTTGCCAAAAAAACAAGATTTTTTTTTCCCCCCAAATGCCAAAAAAAAGTCTAAGGTCGCACGAAAAAAATAGGGTCGGTCGGGTTACCGTAAACAGACCTATTTTTTTTTGGGCCTAAGCTGAGTAGTACGCTGAGTTTGCTGTTGACTCTAGCCAGGTTTATGCTAATGAGATTACCAGTTGAAAGCGAGGGGATTGAAACGACTATGTTTTGCTTTTGAGATTTTGTGTCGTTCGGTTTATTCGTCCCGATTTGTTGCCTTCGCGTTCTATTACTAGATAATAATAATAATAATAATTATAAATGAGCATTTATATAGCGCAACATCATAACTTTACAATTATGCTCTTTGCGCTTGACACATTTAAAACTCAAACATAGATACATGTAACTTGTCCAAACACACACAATACAGCAAGTTGTCGGTGACCTTCATACATACTAATATATCCCTCAGAGAAACCGAGAGAAAAAAAAGCAAAACCCGTTACAGACACACAATCTTCCACAAAAATCTCGCACGCACATTTCGTGCATAAAACTCTCTTGACCACCAAAGTTTGTTGCCCATAGCAACGCAGCACATAAACTCTTACAGCCATGTATTGATTTCACAAAGACACGAGGAAAACGCAGATGTATGCAAATAAGGAATCCCCCCAGAGATACAGACAGGCCCCTGGAACTGTAACAAATCCTTGGTGATGTGGAGGAGTGAGGAGGGGGGGGGGGGTTGGCGGGGGAGGATACTTAACATATTCCTTCAGATGGGTCCTCTTGCAGTCTGGTTGGGCGCAATTTACTTTTCCAGCTCGACAGAAACGCAATCGTCCCGAGAGCAAAATCAAGCGGTATCGGTTCTGTCCCTGCGCTGCGGGGATAAGATTGGGTCAAGAAAAGAATGGGGTCTGGGGATGACTTACAACAGGGGAAAAAGGGAATGCAGTGCACACCCTTACACACAGCCGGCGCGCGGCTAACAACTCACTTTCAGTTATTTGCGCATCTACTTATCATGGGGCGCGTAAAGGTGGCCACTTCGCTGGTCGAGAGAGCGTAAATGAAAGTTTGTTTGTTTGTGTCGTTCATGGGCTGAAACCCCCACGGCTTTTACGTGTATGACCGTTTTCACCCCGCCATTTAGGCAGTCATACGCCGCTTTCGGGGGAAGTATGCTGGGTATTTTCGTGTTTCTATAACCCACCGAACTCTTGCATGAATTACAGGATCTTTTCCATGCGCACTTGGTCTTGTGCTTGCGTGTGCACACGAAGGGGGATAAGGCACTAAGCAGGTATGCACAGAAGTTGACCTGGGAGATCGGAAAAATCTCCACCCTTAACCCACCAGGCGGCCGAGGCCGGGATTTAAACTCACGACCTTCCGATTAGGATCGAGACCGATGTCTTATCCACTAGGCCACTGCGCCCGTCCAAGTACATGAAAGTAAATTTAGATAGTCAACACACCAAGGTAATTCCGTCCGTCGCCTGACCAATGATAAAACGTTACCCCGAATTAATGCCAAAAAGGGGCATTTTTCTGTAAAATTAAAACAAAAACACCTTTCCAA
This sequence comes from Littorina saxatilis, assembly GCF_037325665.1. Lineage (NCBI taxonomy): Eukaryota > Metazoa > Mollusca > Gastropoda > Littorinimorpha > Littorinidae > Littorina > Littorina saxatilis. The sequence continues at coordinate 9,146 of NW_027128763.1, forward strand.
TCACTGGCAAGACAGACTTCGGTTTACTAACACGCCAGTCTGCTCCATTTAAAACACCGGAAACACATTTCTAAAGAGATTGGTAGGAACGCTGCTCTAAAGCTCGCATATAACGAAATACATAAAGACATACCAGTAAACATGGCTGGCCCACTTCGCTGCCAGAAAAGACATATAGCTGCCCTTTCTTCTTCGAATATTATTTGACCGATCTGCCAGGTCACCTTATGTGCAGAACTGCTAGTGCCTTAACCCCTTTCGTGTGTACACGCAGGCACAAGACCAAGTGCGCACGGAAAAGATCCTGTCATCCATATCAGAGTTCGGTGGGTTATGGAAACACGGAAATACCCAGCATGCTTCCCCCGAAATTGGCGTATGCTGCCTCTCTTTCTCTCTCGCTCTCTCGCTCTCTCTCTCTCTCGCTCTCTCTCTGTCTCTCTCTCTCTCTCTCTGTCTCTCTCTCTTTCACACACACACACACACACACGCACACACACACACACACACACACTCACACACAAACACACACACACACACACACATACACACACCCCTCTCTCTCTCTCTGTCTCGCTCTCTCTCTCTGGCGCAATCACTGAATCAGATAATGCGCATGCTCTAAGCCTTATCACATTTGTGCCCTACATGTTTTAAAAAAAATACACGTAAAAACCCACTCGTGAAAAAAACATGAGTGATCGAACGTGGGAGTTTCAGCCCATGAACGACGAAAAAGAAGGGAGAGAAGAAGAACATTACGCTCAAAGAAAACAATTCTTGTTGTCCCACTGAACAAATCAAAACCGATTTGTTTCCGAACTTCTTTAATGCGCTCTTTGTCATTGACAGAAT
>NW_027128763.1:20000-30000 GCF_037325665.1 Littorina saxatilis
AAGGCTGCTAAACAAATAAACGTCTGTTTAAGCCCTCGTTGTCACACAAACAAATCAAATGAATTGATAGGTTCTCTGAATAGATTGAGAGAGAGGGAGAAATATTAACAGATCACAAACCCACGCGATACTTGGTCCACTTACAAGCTCATGTCCAGGAACATACATCCACGTACAAAAACCCAAGAACACACACACACGCGCGCACACACGCACGCACGCACGCACCCATGCTCGCTCGTACGCACACGCACACACTCACACACACACACACACTCACACACACACACTCACACACACTCACACACACACACACACGCACACACACACATACACACCCACATCCCCCACCAACACACACAAATCACCCCACGACACACTGACACACACAAATCACCCCCCGACACACACACACACAAATCACCCCCCGACACACACACACACACACAAATCACCCCCTGACACACAAACACACACAAATCACCCCCCCCCCCACACACACACACAAATCACCCCCCCACACACACACACACACACATACACACTACGCACTCTCTCCGTTCCCATTGTTCACGTGCATCCAAGTCGTCGATCAGCAGGGATCTGTCAGACTAATCTGCATGTTGGCTGAGCGGGTGCACTGGGACATGCAATTGACATGTATCCCTTTCAGGCCTCGCTGTATCCCCGTGATTGCTCCGGCTCATCGGGGAACGCATTCGCACGCTTTTTAGTTTGTTTAGAGCTGGCTTTTTTCTGTTTCTGTCGCAGATTTGCCATCGGTATGTCCTTTCTCCTTCAAATGCGGGAGGAACTTTACCGTTCCGTTTCTCTGGTTTTAACCTGATTTGCAAGTTTGCCCAAAACTGATTTTGTTGTTGTTGTATGTTCGTTCTCTAGCTGACGAAAGGATGTCCATAAACTTTTTTAAACTTTGACCTGGGACCTGGGAAAATTGTTTTTGAAGATAAAGGGTAAATTAAACCATTGTTGTCCCCCTCATTTTTTTTTTACATAATTCATTTTCAATCCCCCGTCGCCCTTGGTTTGTAGACCATACGGGTCTGTGGCCTAACAGACACAAGTACAATAAGCCATTCAGCGCACAGTGCTTTCTCTGTCTTTCTGAGGCTGTCTCTTGCTGAGTCTGTCTCTCTATGTCTCTCTCTCTGTCTTTCTGAGGCTTTGTCTTGCTGAGTCTGTCTCTCTATGTCTCTCTCTCTGTCTTTCTGAGGCTGTCTCTTGCTGAGTCTGTCTCTCTATGTCTCTCTCTCTGTCTTTCTGAGGCTTTGTCTTGCTGAGTCTGTCTCTCCATGTCTCTCTCTCTGTCTTTCTGAGGCTGTCTCTTGCTGAGTCTGTCTCTCTATGTCTCTCTCTCTGTCTTTCTGAGGCTTTGTCTTGCTGAGTCTGTCTCTCTATGTCTCTCTCTCTGTCTTGATCATTACTTCGCCGGCATTTTGCAAGCGAGCCACACGATCATGAGATACGTTCATTATCTGTTTCATAAGTGTCTGTCTGTTTGTCGGTCTGCCTGTGTGTCTGTGTGTCTGTGTGTCGGTCTGCCTGTGTGCCTGTGTGTCTGTGTGTCTGTGTGTCTGTCTGCCTGCCTGCCTGTCTGTCTGTCTGTCTGTCTTTCTGCCTGCCTGTCTGTCTTTCTGTCTGTCTGTCTGTCTGCCTGTCTGTCTGTCTGTCTGTCTGCCTGCCTGCCTGCCTGTCTGCCTGTCTGTCTGTCTTTCTGTCTGTCTGTCAGTCTATCTGTCTGCCTGTCTGTCTGTCTGCCTGTCTGTCTGTCTGCCTGCCTGTGTGTCTGTCTGTCTGTCTGTCTGTCTGTCTGTCTGTCTGTCTGTCTGTCTGTCTGTCTGTCTGTCTGTCTGTCTGTCTGTCTGTCTGTCTTCCTGCCTGTCTGTCAGTCTGTCTGTCTGCCTGTCTGTCTGTCTGCCTGCCTGTGTGTTTGTCTGACTGTGTGTCTGTCTGTTTGTTTATCTGTCTGTCTGTCTGTCTGCCTGCCTGTCTAGTCTGTGTGTGTGTGTGTGTGTGTCTGTCTGTCTGTCTGTCAGTCTGTCTGTCTGTCTGTCTGTCTGTCTGTCTGTCTGTCTGTCTGTCTGTCTGTCTGTCTGTCTGTCTGTCTGTCTGTCTGTCTGTCTGTCTGTCTGTCTGCCTGTCTGTCTGTTTGTCTGTCTTCCTGCCTGTTTGTCTGTCTGACTGTCTGCATGTCTGTCTGTCTGCCTGCCTGTCTAGTCTGTCTGTCTGTGTGTCTGTCTGTCTGTCTGTCTGTCTGTCTGTCTGTCTGCCTGCCTGTCTGTCTGTCTGTCTGTGTGTCTGTCTGTCTGTCTGTCTGTCTGTCTGTCTGTCTGTCTGTCTGTCTGTCTGTCTGTCTGTCTGTCTGTCTGTCTGTCTGTCTGTCTGTCTGTCTACTTCAAAGACCTTTGGGTCGACGTACTAGTAAATGAAAAGTTTTGTTTTGTCAATAATAAACGTTCCAATTACCTAGCGTTCTTGTTGTTTGATTTCGTAAGAGGTCGGTCACCCGAGGTTAGCGACTCAGAGACTATAAGCCTTTACAAACATATTGCCTCGTGGTGGGGGTCAGTCTTGGACTCAAACTTGATGGTGAACGTCACGTTCTGACCACAGCACCGTATTAGTTCGCTGACCGTTCAGGTCTGGTGAAGACAAGCGAACAACCACCCCCCCCCCCCCCCATTGAGAGAGAGAGAGAGAGAGAGAGAGAGAGAGAGAGAGAGAGAGAGAGAGAGAGAGAGAGACAGACAGACAGACAGACAGACAGACAGACAGTCAAGACAGACAGACAGAGACAGCGACAGACAGACGGACTTACAGACAGAGACAGACAGACACAGACACAGACAGAGACACAGACAGACACACAGACAGACAGAGACACAGACAGACAGACAGAGACAGAGACAGACAGAGACACAGACAGCCACAGGCAGAATAAATGTACATGTACAAGCAGAGAAAGAGACGGAGAGGACAGAGAGAGGGGGGGATTTCCAAATGCAAAATACTAACTGAAAGCCTAACACATTCAGCAAAATTATAATCAGGTGAAGTCTGTTTGCCATTATTCTTTTTTCAATTTGCTTCTCCCATCCTTCGTTCTTTTTCTTCCTGCTCCTTTATCCATATTCCCCGATCTTTGGGCCTTGTTTTTCATGTCCTCGCAGACTCCGTTAAGGGCAGAATATACCTGCGCAGAGTCAGCGGCACAGACGACGCACTGCATATTATTGATGCTGCGATAGTAGGGATTATGACGAGTACTTGGCCTGTTTTCTTTTCACGCAACGTGTAGCGGGCTGGGATAATCTGCAGTGCGTCGTCTGTGCCGCTGACATTGCGCACGTATAATCTGCCCCTTACAATCCCTTACGTCAGTTCGTCAACAAGAAAGGAAAAGAAAGAAAGAAAGTATCAAAGAAAGGAAGAAAACGAAACAAACTAATTCTCTGACTGCTTCTCTCCTGTGTGTTGGGTTGTGCGAGGTTTCTCTCCTGATTACCGACAAGAGGAACTCAGCGGGGTGGCGCCATTTGTAGGATTTCCACAAGCGACCGAGAAGGAAAAAAATACCGTTCCATAAATTAAATCGAGGGCCGGTCGAGTTCAAACAATCCCTCCAAAGAGGTCAGATTTGTTTGAAGAGCAGGGAAAACCAAAAACGTTGTTGTTTAGATCAACATTCGCTCTGCTTGAAGCTCCAAAGCGCGGACGTTTTTTCAATTCCGGAATACCAACGGAGTTTGGAGTGATTTGTTGAACCCTAAAAAAGATGATCAGAATAAGAAGATTTTGAAAAGATGCGCGGCATGAATGCACAAACACACACGCTGATTTGCCATCATTGGATGTCCAAACCAGGCCGGCGTCATAAAGAAGGCTGCTGCAGACATGCCCATGTTTCTGGATGCCGATGCTTTTGGTGCAAAGAAATCATATTAGTCACAATGAATATGCTACAAAGAATCAAAGAGGTGAATGTAATTTTCACAAGTATGAACGTGTGTGTGTGTGTGTGTGTGTGTGAGTGTGTGTGTGTGTGTGTGAGTGTGTGTGTGTGTGTGTGTGTTTGTTTGTTTGTGTGTGTGTGTGCGTGTGAGTGTGTGTGTGCGTGCGTGTGTGTGCGTGTGAGTGTGTGTGTGTGTGCATGCGTGTACGTGCGTGTGTGTGTGTGTGTGTGTGTGTGTGTGTGTGTGTGTGTGTGAAAGTGACCCGAATTTGCCAGCAATGCAATCATACATTTTGAAATGAAATGAAATATATTCGATAAGGCAAAGAAAAACAAGTCGCGTAAGGCGAAATTACTACATTTAGTCAAGCTGTCGAACTCACGGAATGAAACTAAACGCACTGTATTTTTTTCACCAAGACAGTACAGCTTCGTCAATCCCCGGGAGAAGGAAATCGCTCACCTCCCACGTGCAAAACGCAGTTATATGCACACGCCAGAATAGCGCGGTAGCGTATTGTGCTAAGCAGGAAAGCGCGCTTTTCTATATTCGTGTTAACTTTCTGAGCTTTTTTTGAATACAACCTATTATATCTATATGTTTTTGGAATCAGGAAACGATAAAGAATAAGATGAAATCATTTTTGGATCGATTTCTTAAATTTTAATCGTAAGACTAATTAATCTATTTTCGTTAATTGTGATCACATTTTAAGAGTAAAAAATGACATATGTATATATTTTTAGATTCAGAATGTGATGAAGAATACGATGCAATCAATTTTAAATCTGTTTGCGAAAAATCGATTTTAATGACAACTTTAATGAGCAAACTCATTAATTAATTTGTAAGCCTCCAAGCTGAAATGCAATACCAAAGTCCGGGCGTCGTCGAAGATTACTTGACCAAAATTTCAACCAATTAGGTTTAAAAATGAGAGCGTGACAGTGCCGCCTCAACTTTCACGAAAAGCCGGATATGACGTCATCAAAGACATTTATAAAAAAAAAATGAAAAAAAAGTCTGGGGATATCATACCCAGGAACTCCCATGTAAAATTTCATGAAGATCGGTCAAGTAGTTTTCTCTAAATCGCTCTACACACACACACACACACACACATACACCACGCCCTCGTCTCGATTCCCCCCTCTACGTTAAAACAATTAGTCAAAACTTGACTAAATGTAAAAACCACAGCAGTCACACACTCCTTTTTGTATGGAATAATAGCATTCAACAGTCTATCAATGAGCGACTCGAAGAGGAGAGTTAACATAGATAACCTTTCATACTTGAAAGTCTTCTTCTTCTTCTTCTTGGCGTTCGCAGAGGTTACACGATCAGTCCAGCACTGGTGATAAATGTTGTCGTTTTCTCATACTTGAAAGTGAAGCGGACTTTACATATGACACACAGATTCTCTCACTACATTCAAGACAAATCTCAAAACACACCTCTTTCAGCGCAAGTGATTTCCCCTCCAGCATCTCCCCACCCACCCCATCCCGCCCCACCTCACCCCCTATACCTAGCGCCTAAAATAACGTGTATATATATTTTCTGCGCTTTGTGTCAGCACTGTTTGTGTGTGTGTAAATAGTACCGTTGACACGTTTTTATATAGAAGCCTACTGTGGTTCTTGTGCTTAGGCTGTGTATTGGACTGTCATTGTATGCCTGCATTATTAGTTGTCAGTAATTATTACATGTGCTGATTGTTCTCTTTGCCTGCGCGCGTATAGTATGTTGGTTATGTTTGGTCATAGTATGTTTGTTTATGTTTGGTCGTTATCTTGCCTGTGCGTGTATTGTATGTTTGGTCGCTTTCTTTGCCTGTGCATGTATAGTTTGTTGGTTATGTTTGGTCGGTTTCTTTGCCTGTGCGTGTATAGTATGCTTGTCGATGTATGTATTGTAAAGCGCTAAGAGTAGACATTTTTCTAGAATAGCGCTATAAAAGTTTGCATTATTATTATTATTATAAATGTGTGACGATTGTGCGGTATTTCACAAATGCGTTGCCTATAAAGGTGGTCCTTCATTCAGCCCGAAGTCAGCTTCGCGAAGTCTTTTTACCGAAACCTCAGCGTAGTCGACTTCTCCCAGTTAAGGCTAGGCTGTACACTGTCTTCTTGTTATTGCCAATTAAAAAGAATGTCCAAATTCAGAACTTGTTGGAATGGCGGTATATGAAGCTAATGCTGTTCCTTCTTTCGTTATTTTGGTAAAATAAGTCCTGATCGATATTTCAACTTTCCGTATTACCGTCCGACCTCCCCACAAACCCTGAGGGGTTTTAAGCCGTGAGACGAGGAAGAAAAAACAAAATGACTGAGACGAGACAAAACACCTCCCTCGCCCTTTTCTCATCCTCAGTTTGTTTTTGGCCTTGGCTGCTCGTGCAAATGGACACTAATGTTGGCCCTCAGAACTAATTTTCTCTCCGTGTCTCACGTCATGTCCTCTCCACCCCCGTCTTCCGGCCCCTATTCACCACAATGTGTGGGTCAATGTCTTCTTTATACGGCCCCTTTTTCCTGTTGTCTCACTCTTCTTACATCCCCAATTCAAATCCCTCTTACCTGTTTTCTCTTCCCCCCTCCCCTCTCTGTCTGTCTGTCTGTCTGTCTGTCTGTCTGTCTCTCTCTCTCTCTCTCTCTCTCTCTCTCACATGGGATTTTGGATTATCCTTGTTCCAGCTTCCTTGGTTTCCCCCCGCCATTCTTAGAGCCCTGTCTACACTTAGTGTACATGCACTCACAGACATAAAACAGCAGGCGCTTTTCGTGTCTGTGATCTGCACTGCTATCAAACGACGCTGTGCATTTCAACGTTCTAGAACCAGTATCTGACTTATTACTTCTTCAGTTCCCCCTTCAACCCACACCCAAACCCCCACCCCACCCACCCGTGGCCAACGAACTTCCTTCCATACCTTTTCCCCTTTCCTTTCCTCAACCAACAACCCCCCCCCCCCACCTCACCCCTACCCCCTCGCTCCCTAGCGCCTGTGTCGAGATCGTCTTTCGCCCCCTGTTACTTCGTAATCGATAGTTGTTCAGAATGCCCCCCTCCCATAAAAAAAAGAAGCCAGCAGCGCCACTGTCCTGAAACTTCATCTGACATGTCGATCGGTTGTGTTGGGGTGCCTCCCCAAGTTGAAGGGTCTCTGTTGCGAAAACTTTGTCAAACTTATTTCAGGTTGAGTCGAGGCCTTATTTATGGTCGAATATATACCGACAGAAAAAGGTTAAGGTGTCTGTCACGCGTTTTGCTGGATACGTTAAGGATGCTGAGCTTTTCGTGAAATAGCTATTAAAAAAAGTACGGGGCTGGGAGCAAGGGGGGGGGGGGGAGGATACATCTAATCCACGGACAATCTTTTAGCAGTCCGTCCCCTCCCGTCACAAACACTAAAACGCACACACCTCCTGTTGTGCCAGTAGCAAAGCGATTGTCTTCGTCTTGCAGAAAATGATCACTGCAAACAACCGGGTCAACGGTTTCATCACAAAAGGCAAAACATACATAGAGAATACTACATGGCTTGCTATGTCGTACCAGATTTACACGAGTTGCTTTCTTAAGAAATATTGAACTGCGACCGAAAGCGAGCTTTTCAATATTTGAAAAAGCAACGAGTGTAAATCTGGTTCGACACAGCAAGCCATGTAGTATTCTGTTCATCCTACATACTGTGCTTACGTGTATTTTACTCAAAACGTCCCGCAGTCGAGGCGTCCACATTGAAGACGCTTCTTTTGGAACCTCGATCTTTTCCTAAGCCTCGTGCAATCTTTCACGTCAAATCAAAGAAACGTCACTTTAGAAAGTGTAGCGTGACGTGTTAGTTCTAAAATCTCTCACGGGGGAAATACCAGGCGACAAAGTGTTTCCATAATGACGTTTGTCGATCTCGGTGACTTAGGCAACATAAGCAGTGAAAAAGCAGGTCCCTGTCAGACTAGTTTGACACGACCTCATTTACATGCTATACCCACGTGTGGTTTGAACGGTATTGTTATCTCATGAGTGGTCTCTCTCACGTATGTAGGACAAACCCTTTTTGCTCCCCTAGCTGACTGACTGAACATAACTCTGTATACGCCGGAAGTTACATGCACTTACTAGATGTCGCCTGCGGGTCAACATGGTGTTAATGGTAGATGCGCACAAATAACTGATCCACTTCACACGTGCGCTCACAAGCTTCTCCCTTAAAATATGTCTAACTGGGCCATTCAAAAGGGGTACTTCCGGTGACCTTTGCCAACATGCTCCAAAAAAAGAGGTCAAATTTAGGTTTCGCTAAAGTGCCGTAAAAGGACGGTCCCGCAAATTACAAAATTGCCGCTCGTAATTTTTGTTCAAGGCACGTAACCAAATGGCTTTCAATCATGTGCTGCAGGTCGACCTGTTCTGTTTGACCTTTCATTTTCATTCTTTGTTTGTCCCATCGCTGGGAAATTCGGGTCGCTTCCTCCCATTGGATAACTCGCAGCAACAGCGTCGCGCTACCCAGGTGCCTGCTTGTTTAGGTGTAATCAGCCACCTGCACTTGACCGAGGTCTTTTACGTGCCACTGTGGTGACACGGGGATGGAACATGGATACCGTCTCTGAGTCTGCAGATAAACTTGACCCGTGTCCGTCCCGGCCCGGATTCGAACCTGCGACCCCAGGATCATAAGTCCAGTGCTCAATCCACTGAGCTAACAGACACATAAGCAAACAATGGAACGACTGTCATCAGATGAGCCATGCCCTCGTAACATATTTACATGAACCATAATTTCCACACCAGACATTTGCGTACAATCTCGAGCGTCGAACATGTTGTTCCGAGATGACGTGAAAAGTAAGCTGATTAACTCTCGGAAACAGTAGAGTGTGGTTTAGAGCTTATTTTTTATTCCTGAACTCTTCTGCGTGTCATTTAAAACGGTAAAACTGGCTGCCCCCCCTTCCTCCGACAATAATGCATTGTGTACATGTTTGTGTAACGAACCGACATGGATTACAGGATCTTTTTCGTGCGCACTTGGTCTTGTGCTTGCGTGTACGGCACACGAAGGGGGATAAGGCACTATAGCAGGTCTGCACACAAGTTGACCTGGGAGATCAGAAAAATCTCCGCCCTAAACCCACCAGGCGGCCGCGATTTGAACTGACGACCTTCCGATTAGGAAGCCGATGTCTTATCCACTAGGCCACTGCGCCCGTCTGTACCCCATTTCAAAGCAGTATGCAAATACTTGTGTTCAACTTCTATAATTATATATATGTTACAGTAAATTCATCAAACCAGTAAATTTGTAAATTCACTCCGTAAATTTACCAATTTACTGAAAAATTCAGGAAATTTACAAATTTACTGAGTTTGACACCCAGGAAATTTACAAATTTACTGAAAATTTATTTGAATTTACTGTAACATATATATATATATCTCTTACTGAACTCTTTTCCATGTTTAAAGGCAAAGCCTCACAGCACCGTTCCGCCTCCAATAAATCAGTGGGTTAACCAAAATTGCTGCCTACGAAGACAGCAGTGTCGGCAGTAGTGAGTTGCTGAATTGTAACTATATCTTCCTTAGATATTCAACCAGTTGAAATCAAACAAAAAACACACGGCCTCATCGCCATCCGAAATCCCACCCCCAATAATTCAGCGGGTTAACCTTAAAATTGCTGACTAAAAGGATCACCTTGGCCGCGGACGATGGGATCGGAGATGATCAATCAGGAGCAGCTAGCTGCCCCCCGAGCTGCGCCGGGAGATTTTGTGTGTCCCTGGGGACACAAGTGGTTAATGGAATTGCATGCTTCCAGGATTACATGTCTGGCAGAAGAGGAAGTCAATAGCAGTAACTTAACCCTTGCGCGGCCACCAGAAAGTTCTCGCGTCACGAAAGCCGAGAGTGAATCCATAGTCACTGGGACACTGCGAAAGGATCTAGTAATTAAACTATTCTCACACAGAAGGCGAGGGACTCAGGGGATAGAAGGGGTGGGGGTGGGG
>NW_027128763.1:35000-42500 GCF_037325665.1 Littorina saxatilis
TCCGTTACGATTCTGACATTTTGAAAGTTTAAAGCAGTACTGCAGAGGGAGCTTATTAAAAAGTAGTGCAGAGAGATCGGGTAGGAGAGAAAGAGAGGCAGAACGTGTTCATAACCAGTCTGCTTGTTATCGTTATATATGCTGTTCTGGTCAAACGATTGTGCATATCAAAATGAATCAAACACGCTTAAAACAAAGAGAGACAGAGAGAAGGACAAGAAAACAAAAAAGAAAACCGTGTGTTTCGATGAAATGCATCGCAGGCATACATTCGGTCGTTCAGCAACACACTCTTTCTGTTCTCTTATTTTCACGATGTTCAAGGACTTTCTTGGGTTCAGCTTGGATCTTGACAGCCAAGTGTAACAACCTGCCGACCAAAGCAAACCAGGGGCGGATCACAACATTTTTAAGGGGGTTTCCAAATTTATTTTTGGGACAATTCGACGACCGTTTAGTTGAGGGCGCAAAGCGATCGAACTTCCTAAGGGGGGGGGGGGGGGGGTCTAAAAACAAGGAAAATGTAGCAATCCGAGCCAAGAAACTTCCCCCTCATACAGCTTCCAAAAAGTAAATTAAAGAAGACCAATTTGGATTAAAACAAGGATAAATGACCGATCTGCTGCAACCTGAGCCAACAAATTGCCCCACTACTTTACGATACCGTCACTTAGAAGACAAAGGCCGGCTCCAAGGGGGGTACCGGGGGCATGCCCCCCCAGAACATTTGGATAAAGATCAAGGAAATTGGAGCAATCTGGTGCAATCTGAGCCATCAGTATTTCTTTATTTTCAACAAATAAATCTTTTTTTTCTTTCTCTTTTTCTTATATTTTTTTTTAGGCTGGGGGGGGGTGCGGACCACCCCACCCCCCCCTGGATCCGCACCTCCAAACTCTTTGTTTCCTACCCCTCTAACGCCGCTACCTACCATGATCCTGGTACTTACGATCTTCTCCTCTAGCGACTGCATCTCAGTTCTACTAAGGCCAAACAAAAATATATGTTGGTTTAGGGTAACCCGACCGACCCTATTTTCCCCCGCCGATCCTAAAACTTTTTTTTCATTTCTCAAAAAACAAATCCAAAAAAACCCAACCTCTGGCACATTTTGCGAACCATACCGAGACTAAAACAAATGTTAAAAATTACCCAACCTCTGGCACATTTTGCGAACCATACCGAGACTAAAACAAATGTTAAAAATAACCCAACCTCTGGCACATTTTGCGAACCATACCGAGACTAAAACAAATGTTAAAAATAACCCAACCTCTGGCACATTTTGCGAACCATACCGAGACTAAAACAAATGTTAAAAATAACCCAACCTCTGGCACATTTTGCGAACCATACCGAGACTAAAACAAATGTTAAAAATAACCCAACCTCTGGCACATTTTGCGAACCATACCGAGACTAAAACAAATGTTAAAAATAACCCAACCTCTGGCACATTTTGCGAACCATGCCAAGACTAAAACAAATGTTAAAAATAACCCAACCTCTGGCACATTTTGCGAACCATACCGAGACTAAAACAAATGTTAAAAATAACCCAACCTCTGGCACATTTTGCGAACCATACCGAAACTAAAACAAATGTTAAAAAAAAAATTAATAAAAAGCCGACCTACCGACCCTATATCTTATCTATAGGGGCGGGGATATAGCTCAGTTGGTAGCGCGCTGGATTTGTATTCAGTTGGCCGCTGTCAGTGTGAGTTCGATCCCAGGTTCGGCGGAAATTTATTTCAGAGTCAACTTTGTGTGCAGACTCTCTTCGGTGTCCGAACCCTCCCCCCGTGTACACTACATTGGGTGTGCACGTTAAAGATCCCACGATTGACAAAAGGGTCTTTCCTGGCAAAATTGCTTAGGCACAGTTAATAATTGTCTACCTATACCCGTGTGACTTGGAATAATAGGCCGCGAAAGGTAAATATGCGCCGAAATGGCTGCAATCTACTGGCCGTATAAAATTTCATCTCACACGGCATCACTGCAGAGCGCCTAGAACTGTACCCACGGAATATGCGCGATATAAGCTTCATTGATTGATTGATTGATCTTTTGGTCATGTTACCCTAAACCAACATATATTTTTGTTTGGCCTAACTCCCTTGTGTGAGAGTTAGTTCTCTTTTGTTATCTTGCAAGCACTATATGGGCCTAATGCCTAATGTAAACATTGAGAAACCTTGCGACCGCTTCCATGAAAATACGCGTTCGATGTTTGATTGGGAGGAAGACCGAGAAGCTCTGGCACTAACATTACACACACTGCTTACGATTTGGCGTAAACAACTAAAATGCTTTGACCCGCATACATGCCAAAACAGAAAGACTATCGTATCTCACAAATGAGCTGACTGCCACAGGATGATCGAGGGGGCTTACATAGTTTTAAACTAATCACAGTCGGGTAAGCTCGAGAAAATAAGGTCGCGAGATGTATTGGCTAGTTTGCACTTCCAAGCACTTTAATCAATCAATCAATCAATGAGGCTTATATCGCGCATATTCCGTGGGTACAGTTCTAGGCGCTCTGCAGTGATGCCGTGTGAGATGAAATTTTATACGGCCAGTAGATTGCAGCCATGTCGGCGCATATTTACCTTTCACGGCCTTATTCCAAGTCACACGGGTATGGTAGACAATTATTAACTGTGCCTAAGCAATTTTGCCAGGAAAGACCCTTTTGTCAATCGTGAGATCTTTAACGTGCACACCCAATGTAGTATACACGGGGGGTGGTTCGGACACCGAAGAGAGTCTGCACACAAAGTTGACTCTGTGAAATAAATTTCCGCCGAACCTGGGATCGAACTCGCGCTGACAGCGGCCAACTGAATACAAATCCAGCGCGCTACCAACTGAGCTATATCCCCTTTAGCTAACAGTGCATGTGCACCTCCCTTATTACGTTGACATTTTCACGTGTGCATTTCTTACATTTCAAGAAAATCAGCTCACATTTTTTACATCAACCTAAATCTGTCAAAATGGAAGCGACCTTGCCTCCCCGCACCCCTCCACCCCCCTCCTCCTCTGTACCTGCCCAATTTTTCCGTTCTCCTAATGCACTCGCAGCTGTCACGGCAAGAGAACGAGCATTACTGAGTGCGATCGGAACTTTCTCCAGTTTCTCCAGTGCCAGGGCTTTATCTAATGACGCCGTCGGGGACAGGCGAAACTGGTTTGTCAGACAGTCCCAGCTGCGATCACAAACTTGCCCCCCTTAATACCGAGTATTGGTGCCGACATCACTGTCAGTCTCTGATGTTCTTAGACTTCCCTCTCCAAACTAACCTTTCGCCCTGTTCAGTCTCACCACTAACGCGCTGAAAACGCGCTGGAGGCAAACACTGTTCATACACTGAGAAGATTGTGGCGTGTTTTACCGATTCGATTTCTTTGATACACGTTTCAAACAATAACAACATTAAGAACGTTAACAAGCAGACTGCTGATGGACACGTTCTAAAAATAATAATCAATACACATTCTGATAACAAAACATGGCGAACAGGTGATAACTTCAACACTTGTCTTTCATAATATTTCATTATATTGTATACAAATAAAATTAAGAGAGGAAGAGAGAGAGAGAGAGAGAGAGAGAGAGAGAGAGAGAGAGAGACAGAGAGAGAGACAGACAGAGAGACAGACAGAGAGAGGGAGACTGAGAGAGAGAGAGACAGACAGAGAGAGGGAGAGAGAGAGAGGGAGGGAGAGAGAGAGAAAGAGAGAGAGAAAGAGAGAGAGAGAGAAAGAGAGGGAGGGAGGGAGAGAGAGAGAGAAAAAGAGAGAGAGAGAGAAATAGAGAGAGAGGGGGAAAGAGAGAGAGAGAGAGAAAAAAAGAGAGAGAAATAGAGAGAGAGAGAGGGAAAGAGAGAGAGAGAAAGAGAGAGGGAGAGAGAAAGAGACAGAGAGAGGGAGAGAGAGAGAGGGAGGGAGAGAGAGAGAAAGAGAGAGTGAGAGAAAGAGAGACAGGGAGAGAGAGACAGGGAGAGAGAGACAGAGAGAGGGAGAGGGAGAGAGAGGGAAAAAGAGAGAGAGAGAAAGAGAGAGAGAGAGAAAGAGAGAGAGAGGGTGCACCAAGAGAGAGAGAGAGAGAGAAAGAGAGAGAGAGAGAGAGAGAGGGTGCACCGAGAGAGAGAGAGAGAGAGAGAGAGAGAGAGAGAGAAAGAGAGCGAGAGAGAGAGAGAGAGAGAGAGAGAGAGAGAGAGAGAGAGAGAGAGAGAGAGAGAGAGAGAGAGAGAGAGAGAGAGTGCTTTGCTACATCAATTGCAGTCACCGTTAATAATATATTACCAGCCGATTGTGTTTTGTTTTGATATTTTTTTGCACAAAGACTAGGCGGCCAAACTGGTGGATGCTCACAGGAAAGACAAACACCCAATCGTGTAACAGCGTATTGTCACCAAATAAGTTACAGACGACGATAAACTAATCTGTATCTGCTTCTTATGTAGAGGTAAATGTGTTGCATAAGGCGACTGGGCCTTGCGTTCCTTCTAAGACGGTCCTTGATGGAGACCGAAGTCGACTTCGCGAAGTCTAAGCGAAGTCTTTTTACCGAAAACTCAGCGCTAAAGCTCAGTGCGACCAGTCGATTTCGCCCAATTAAGCACATGCTTTAAGTCCTCATTCCTCTCCTTACATCTCCATAGATTATATCAGGATCACATAGTGTACGCACAGCTTTGATTCTATCTGTCAAATGGTCAGTCGTCACGATTACTGCACAAAGACTCCGCAAAATTAGGATCTTTAGTCTATATCTTTAACTAGTCAAAGACGGTCCACAAGGCAGGGCAAAGAATTTATTCAAGAAACTCCATGGAGGTACATGAAAAAACAAAACAAAACAAGAACGATAAAGAAATGCAAACTGCTTCAACATATAAATAAACTCATTCCGATGAAAATAAAATTAAAATAACAATAAGGATTTGATAACTCCAAAATAGAAATTCCCGGGTTATGACTACATTCATTTGTACGTTTCATTGCGGAAACAAAACAACAATTAACTGACTATATCATTTTAAAATATCAACACCAATTTAGAAGCTCTGCCTGGCGTCTGGCATTATGGGGTTAGTGCTAGGACTGGTTGGTCCGGTGTCAGAATAATGTGACTGGGTGAGACATGAAGCCTGTGCTGCGACTTCTGTCTTGTGTGTGGCGCACGTTAAATGTCAAAGCAGCACCGCCCTGATATGGCCCTTCGTGGTCGGCTGGGCGTTAAGCAAACAAACAAACCAATTTAGAATTCTTTTAAAATACATTTTATAAAGTGAATTTAACTTAACAAAACTTTTTTTCGTTGTTGTTGAAAACAAAAGTTGGAGCTTAATCACATTAGGACTATTGCGATACTTAATTGGAATATTTTTTTTGCCCAGTTCACTAAAGAAACTGCAATTAAACACAAAATGAAATTCATCACCAATATCTCCATTATTACACTTTACACACACTCTTTCATTCTGTAATACAAAACCGCGGCTAGGTATACTCCTTCGAGGCCCTCAAACTTGAGTACCGACTGTGTCGTGTTTGGCTTTTTACTAAATTATCTGTTCATCGACTGCAGGGGTCTGTCGTGTTCATCACGGGGAGCTTCATGCTCTTGCTGACGGATAGATGGTCTGATAATCTGCGACATCATAAAGCTTCACTGCAAAGAGCACTCTCATGGGTGCATGATGCATGCTGGAATGTCAGCCGATACACTTGGATTTTGACAGCTAATTTACTGAACAGGAATACGTAAAGTTGGTACGGCGCTTGTTTTTGATGTTTTTGTTTTGTTTTTTACACAACTTTAAGCCTCGACGTGAGCTGATACGGAGATTTTGAGGGAAAGCCTGACAGAGTTATGTGTGCTTCTGGATTGTTTTTAGGCTAAGTCTACAGTGTCTGTATGTAGTGTTTTGTACAATGCCACTGTCCTATAAAATAATGACAGTATCAACAAACATCGCACCAACACACACACACACACACACACACACACACACACACACACACACACACACACGTCACACACACGCACGCACACACACACACACACACACACTCACACACACACTGACACACACACACACACACACACACACATACACACACACACAACAGTCTCTGACAAATCTGGGAGTCGGCAGAATGACTAAGTTGGGCAGTCTTGCCGGCAGAACGCACTATGAAGATTTATAGCATACATTCTTACTGTGAAGCACAGCCGTGTCTTCCGTTTGTAAAAAAAAAAAAAAAAAAAAAAAAAGGTATCTCTCTTCACATGTGTGTGTGTGGTCACAATGAGGGCATTATAGGGTGACATGACAGCATTTTTGATACTCACATGATGACATGCATGTAAAATTAGTTGTCTTTTTCGACAACAAAAAGACGAGAAAACCAGACACACAAAAAAAGACAAGAATTTACGGTGACAAAAATGCCCATTGAACGGAACTGAAACACCGGAAGGACTAGACGAAATCCTGTGCAAGACTCATCCGGGTCTATTCGCTTTCCCTTAAAAAACGGAAATGGTCCTCCCCCTCCATCCGCAGTAGTTCCAGAACCGCGACTGCATGGGCTGAAAGACCCCCATCCTTTTCTGACAGTAACTTCTCCCTGCACGTGCTCTTGCTTCATTTCCGGTGGCCAGAGCCCCCTGGTGGCCCCAGCATGAAGCGGCTAATCAGGAGAAGCACGCCACATGCAGGGAGAAGTATGGCGGCATTCGAGTGCCACAAGTTATAGTTTTGTTAACACAAAATCAAAGTGATTTAATTACTGACAATTACAACTTGAAGAATATGTACAGATGATAATTACACATAACCACTTGACAGGCAACGATACCTCGTTTTAATAGATTGTCTCATTCGCTTGTGTCTTCCCTGCAAGCGGCTGAACATTTTGTCAGATAAGTGTTGTCTAATTAGGGTTTGTCTGTGCACTTACAAGACCGCTGGGTCGATATACCTGTGAACGTAACGTTTTTGTTTTGTCCATAATTAAACGTTCCAATATCATACCTGTCTTGGTTTTTTTTTTTATTAGGCAATGATACTAAAAGGTCACAAAGACCTTGCTGACAGCAGATCCTCCACTCTTAGAATGCAGACAGTAACAAGTCAACACCAGCACCTTCTTCTTCTTCTTCTTCTTCTTCAGCGTTCCAGAAATTCTGGTGACGTGTGAGCTCGTTTGCCCATTTGGGTTCCCCACACTATACTCTAGCTGAGAGCATAGTCAGCTTCACTCCGTTTTCGTTGGGTAGGCATGCTGGGTATTTTCGTGTTTCCATAACCCACCGAACTCCGACATGGATTACAGGATCTTTTCCGTGCGCACTTGGTCTTGTGCTTGCGTGTACACACGAAGGGGGTTAAGTCACTAGCAGGTCTGCACATAAATTGACCTGGGAGATTGGAAAAATCTCCACTCTTAACCCACCAGGCGGCAGCGACCGGGATT
>NW_027128763.1:47500-60641 GCF_037325665.1 Littorina saxatilis
GGTACGCACATATGGCAAGTGTGCAATTGCTAAACCCTTAGAACACAGTTGGTAAAATCGGAAACGTTGGCTTCTTTGTTTTCAGAAAACTGGGGCTTTTCACCGAAAAGAAAAGAAAAAAACAAAACAACAATAAACAGCGACGCATATATCCCAACTGATGTTTTCAATTTTACAAACAGGCAGCAAAAATCGCCAACAATTAGAGCAATTTCCCCTGGAAGAAAAATATCTTAATTTGTGACACTAATGAATTGAGCCTTGGAAAGAAATAGTAAACCATTCGCAGCTCTGGAAATGAGGAATATGCTAATGAGTGTTTTAAACCCTCAACGGAGACGCGGTTAAAAAGCCAATCCTTTTTTATATTTAGTCAAGTTTTGACTAAATATTTTAACATCGAGGGGGAATCGAAACGAGGGTCGTGGTGTATGTGCGTGTGTGTGTGCGTGTGTGTGTGTGTCTGTGTGTGTGTGTGTGTGTGTAGAGCGATTCAGACTAAACTACTTGACCGATCTTTATGAAATTTGACATGAGAGTTCCTGGGTATGAAATCCCCGAACGTTTTTTTCATTTTTTTGATAAATGTCTTTGATGACGTCACATCCGGCTTTTCGTGAAAGTTGAGGCGGCACTGTCACGCCCTCATTTTTCAACCAAATTGGTTGAAATTTTGGTCAAGTACTCTTCGACGAAGCCCGGGGTTCGGTATTGCATTTCAGCTTGGTGGCTTAAAAATTAATTAATGACTTTGGTCATTAAAAATCTGAAAATTGTAAAAAAAAATAAAAATTTATAAAACGATCCAAATTTACGTTTATCTTATTCTCCATCATTTGCTGATTCCAAAAACATATAAATATGTTATATTCGGATTAAAAACAAGCTCTGAAAATTAAATATATAAAAATTATTATCAAATTTTTTTTTTCGAAATCAATTTAAAAACACTTTCATCTTATTCCTTGTCGGTTCCTGATTCCAAAAATATATAGATATGATATGTTTGGATTAAAAACACGCTCAGAAAGTTAAAACAAAGAGAGGTACAGAAAAGCGTGCTATCCTTCTCAGCGCAACGAATACCCCGCTCTTCTTGTCAATTCCACGTACACTGCCTTTGCCACGGGCGGTGGAGTGACGATGCTACGAGTATACGGTCTTGCTGCGTTGCGTTGCGTTCAGTTTCATTCTGTGAGTTCGACAGCTACTTGACTAAATATTGTATTTTCGCCTTACGCGACTTGTTTACCATTCCAAGATGACGCTCCAGTTCTTTCCTCCGCTTAGCTAGCTAATCATCAAACTTCAGCATTGTGGTAAAAGAAAAATGAAAACTGACGTTCAAATTAGCCGTCTCCTCCAGGGAAAAAAGCTTTCAAAATCTCTGTCTCTGCCTCTGTCGGTCTGTCTCTCTGTCTCTGTCATTCTGTCTGTCTCTCCTTGCCTCTATCTCTCTCCGTCTGTCTGTGCCTCTGTCTGTCTGTCTCTCTGTCTCTGTCTACGGGTCTGTCTCTCTGTCTCTGTCTACGGGTCTGTCTCTCTGTCTCTGTCTACGGGTCTGTCTCCCTGTCTCTGTCTACGGGTCTGTCTCCCTGTCTCTGTCTACGGGTCTGTCTGTCTGTCTCTGTCTACGGGTCTGTCTCTCTGTCTCTGTCATTCTGTCTGTCTCTCCTTCCCTCTATCTCTCTCCGTCTGTCTGTGCCTCTGTCTGTCTGTCTCTCTGTCTCTGTCTACGGGTCTGTCTCTCTGTCTCTGTCATTCTGTCTGTCTCTCCTTCCCTCTATCTCTGTCCGTCTGTCTGTCCGTCTGTCTGTCCGTCCGTCCGTCCCAACCCAACACGGCCTCTCTCTCTATTTACTTGTTACATCTTCGTTCTGTTTTAGATCTGTACGCTTTTATATATATGTGAGTTCTGTTTTATTGTCAGACTTTTTATGTGTAACTATGTGTCTATTACTTATCTTACGTGTTTTTTATGCGTGTTTTTTTCCATCTTTTTAAAAACAATTTTTCTAGATTATTTTATATAACTATAAGTGGTCGTTGTCTATGAATTGTTTTTAATGCTCGTATGTTATTTCTTACGAGAAAACTTTTTATGTAAAATGTTAAATTTTAATGTCTAATGTAAAGCGCCATGAGACTGCCATTCGGCGGTGAACAGCGCTATAAAAGAATGTTTTATTATTATTATTATTATTATTATTATTACTGTATCTCTCTCTCTCTCTCTCTCTCTCTCTCTCTCTCTCTCTCTCTCTCTCTCTCTCTCTCTCTCTCCTCGTCATATCGGTGTGTTGTGTACATTGGCCGCACTATGATCATGTTAGGTTGTAACAACTATTTTCGTTTGTGTTTTTGATCATCCATTGCGTTTCTATGAGATTATTCCAATATATAGCTATTCTGATGAACACGTGGGGGAATTCGGGGGCTGTGATTGGATGGTCTCTTCCGATCATCAAAGCATAATGCTACGGAAGTCGGCCATTTTACTCAATATCCAAAAGCATATTGTCAATAACAAAGACGCATGGTTCCGGTTTACTCATCTGTACCACGCGGCGATGTTAGACTTGAGTCGACAACAGCATACACTGACAACTTGAAATTCTTCTCGGGAATGTTTTTCAGCTTTACAAATGTCGATAGCATACCCTTTTCTGCTAACTTCCCGATGAAACAGGACTAAACCAATTATTTTCTGTCCCTAAACACCACAAAATGCCCAAAGTCGAAAGATGTAGTACAAACAGGGGAGTAAAACGGAACAGCCGTTTTTGTGTGCCTGTGTGAGCTCAGTTGCCGACTAACACAAACTCAGTTTCGCATTCGGCTTTTCTTATCTCGTAACTCCACACTAAATACCCCACTTCCCCCCTGAAGTATTGATGTACAACCCATGGCACTAACATTCATGTAGTCGTTTATAACTTAGGTTGAAAAGTTCGCTTCATGACGAGACAAGTATAAATGCCATTCACCCAAACTGAAAACTTCTTGCCGTCTGCTCGCGTTGTACGGATTAGCTGTTCTCTTCTCCTCCCCTTGTTGCATCCTAGTTCTTCAGTTGTTTCTAGTTTTCCGTTGATGTTGTGTTTTGGTCTTCTTCATAAGTAGTCTTGTTCAAAATGAAAAAAACTCAAACTTCTTTTTGTTGTACGCGAATGAACTAATAAAAAGCTGTTTAACAGCTGTGTTGTCAAATCGAGTTTTTTTCCAAAGTCAGTGTGGCGCCTGCGCAAAACTAATGCGCATAAGAAACGGCGTCTGCTATCAAAACCTGAGATCAACGCATCGACTCAAAAACTGTCATTTTGTAAGTTTGGAACAACAAATCAAGGTCAGAACAGCTATATAATCGCTATTGTGTTTTCAGCGTAGCAATAGGGTCCGATATTTAGACTCGAACAAGTATAATGCGACTCGTCTTCGACTCGTCGCATTATACTTGTCTCGTCTAAATATCGGACCCTATTGCTACGCTGAAAACACAATAGCTGTTACTATGACCCCTTTCAGTCCTCAACATGTTTTGACTCATTGATTAGTATACAGATACAATCTGTTATCTCATTGATTAGTATACAGATACAATCTGTTATCTATAAATGAAAACCGGTTTTTTTCCTTAACAACAACTGAAGAAAATAATACACTGATTATGCCGAACCCATCAAAACACCCGAAGAAAGAGTCCACAGTCTTGATTTTCACGAGTTTGCATTCATAACCAGCTGGGTAACAAACAAAAACACTGTTCCCCATGTAACAAATCGAGGTGATGAATGGGTTTGACCTTCGGCCTTGGTCGATAAAGATGAAACCTAAGACGATACGCTCCCCTCGGACCAACAAAAAAGCTGGTCTGTCAACAAGCCACCAAACATCTTATATTATTCACAAGCTTCTTATACATTTTACAAAACGCCAGTCCATCAATGCGATTCGCGGCAACAGAATCCTTACTAATTTCAAAATGAACACACTTCTCCATGGAAATCTCCTCCTCCCTCTACTCAACCCCACCATCCCCCCACACCTTAAAAAAATGTTGAGCATGTGACGAGGACAAGACTCTCTCATCAAGCGTCTGGAAAGTGTTCTGGAGTCAAACGATGAAGAGTGCTCGAGGCTGTTTGTGAAACCATGTCAGGTAGCGCTGGAAGCGGCTAATTAATAGAGGATCACCCACCCTCCTGCCCTCGACAAGCCTCCAGCTTGTGTGACTCCGACTTTGGCCAGGCTACGCAGCTTGATAGAAGTGCTATATAGTTTTGAGACGAGCAGTTGGCTTTGCCTTAGTCGCTAGGGTCTGTGTAACTTACACCTCTTCGTATCAGTCTGCCTTGTAGGTTAAGACTGATGTTCAGAACAACGCGGTGCAGTTTCCTTGAATGAGGGTGCAGTGTTCTGTATAGAACTGAGGCGCGTCAGGAACGACCACAGAGATATAGAATATTTCAAAATTAACACACTTCTCCATGGAAATCTCCTCCTCCCTCTACTCAACCCCACCATCTATATCTCTGTGGGCGCGACGGTGCCTGAGCTAAACAATTTGCGGGGACTGCTCACTGCCCCGGACACGGCACTGTAAACTTTCCCCGTTCCTTCACCTCTCTCGCCACCATCCGCCCTACCCTTGGTCTCATAACTATAGAGTAAGATAAGATAAGATAAGATAAGATAAGATTTACAGTCCAGTGAGGTTACCCTCATGGAAATTCGGGCTGCTTTCTCCCCGGGGAAAGCGAGCTGCCATACATACGGCGCTACCCATATTTTTTTTCCTGCATGCGTGTATTCATGTTTCCTGAGACTTAATGCCGTGTGAGATGGAATTTTTTTACTTTATTCCAAGTCCCACGGGTATTTGATGGACATTTTTATCTATGCCTATACAATTTTGCCAGGAAAGACCCTTTTGTCAATCGTGGGATCTTTAACGTGCACACCCCAATGTAGTGTACACGAAGGGACCTCGGTTTTTCGTCTCATCCGAAAGACTAGCACTTGAACCCACCACCTAGGTTAGGAAAGGGGGGGAGAAAATTGCGGCCTGACCCAGGCCTGAACACGCAACCTCTCGCTTCCGAGCGCAAGTGCGTTACCACTCGGCCACCCACGTCCCAAACATTTTGCACAACCAGTAATAACTACAGTCACAGATCACATTGACAACAAGGAACTTAGTCGATAAATATCGACAGGGGGCCGACAAATGGTTTAAATGGGAAATGTGTGTATATGGGTGTGGGTTTGAAACAAACAAACAAACCAACCCATGTGAACCCCGGGCCGCAGGCCTTCGATGTAGTGATTGAAAAAAAAAGGATGTTCTCAAATGGTTCAATTCTCATTTGGTCTGATTCTCAAATGGTACCGGTATACTCCCCCCCCCTGGCCGCAGGCCTAGGAGTAAAATTTTTATAGACACTGACCTTCTTCCCAGGGGTCATTGACCCAGTTTTAGCTATGAGAGGTGGTTCGCCCAGAGGCTGTAGAGTATACTGGGGCGGTCTCTTTGATGTCTTGAGAGGAAACTTGGCCAGGGTAGTACATGCACCAGAACTGGTGGACACCAAGGACAAACATGAAATCGAAGCAGTTTGCTTTCAGAGAGAACGGTCGTCAGCAACTCAAACTTCTCTGTTTTCTTTTTTTTTTTAAATCTGACTTTCTTTGTGGCCCCCTGACTCCGCCCCCTCCTTCTGTAAGGACCCTCCTCCACAAGGACCGATTTTTGTCAACATTTTAAAGGTCGCTAGAGAGGGGTTCCACTGTATGACCTAACCGCTACTGGCAGACGGCCTCAATCTTCACGCGCAAAGACGAGATTAATAGGTGCTCGGTTTTGGTATTTTGAATTACATTACATTAAACCTTTGTTGGGTTTCATGGTCATGGCAACAGCCATAATAATATTACATGATGTATAATATCATATTTCAGCATATGTGAATTACATGTCATCATACTAAACTGTCATACATTTTTATTCCTACATTATTCTGATTGATCACAACCAAACCTACTATCATTGGACACATCCAAATGCAAGCGCCTGTTCTTGACAATTTCTCTCTGATCTAAATATAAAATCAGTGCAATTTCCTGGGTCGGGCTTTGCCACAGACACTCACGGTTTTGGCCTGTAGGTAAAATGTACAATGTATTTTCTGATTTGTGCACAAAAGCTTTTTTTCTTTTTTCTTTTTTTTAACATAACAATGTTTAATGTCACTGTATGTTTAAAAGACCATGGTCATATTTGTAAAAAAAATGTTAAATTAGAAAATAAATAACATTTTGGTTCATGATTTTTCCTACACCTGTGCTAAAAATAAGAAATAAAAATGTCGGGTATATAAGTCACTCAAATACAGCTAGGTATGAATGGCTCGGTTTGAGTTTGTTGCAGTTGACCCTGCACAATGCGACATATCATGTTTTTGTTGAACAATTTTGACGTCACCCCTCCCATAGGGTGACGTATTTCACAACTTCCTGTGTTACACAAACTCTGTGATGACCAATTTTGACGTCACCCCTCCCATAGGGTGACGGATTTCACAACTTTCTACAGATGAACAATTTTGACGTCACCCCTCCCATAGGGTGACGGATGTCACAACTTCCTGTGTACACAAACTGATGACGTATTTCACAACAAAATGGCGCTGCCCATGGTCAACCTCGAAACTATCCGTATAGAATGGGGGCGTCCTCGCCCCCATAAAAAGACAGGAATGGTTTCGAGTTGGGAATACGTAGATGGCGTTCTGAAAGTCCTTATACTCCAAGCTCCTGGCAATGCCTCATACAATGTACAATGACGTATGCATGCATACTGCAATCTTTCATCGGCGATGACACAACATTTCACGTCTCTTGAAGTTTCCCTCGTAGATGGGTGTTTTGCTATTTTAGACACGAGAACTGCACAAGCAAACACCTCTGAGACTGTGTTGCTTCAAAGGCCGAAAGTCTTGTCTGATTGTATTTCCGTATTTAAACATAACAGTTTCTAGGTTGATCTGCAGACAATGGCTTCCTAAAGTGCTAATATGAAATAATCAGTATTTCATCAACACTCTCTCGTGATATGATCTGAAACCCTTTCTGCTTATCTTAAAGTTGACTCTACAACCTCTAAAATCACAAATCATCTGCCTACTACTACACACACACACACACACACACACACACACACACACACACACACACACACACACACACACACACGCACACACACACACACACACACACACACACACACACACACACACACATTTTATTCACTTCTGTTTATGCGATCGGGTTCTGCTCACGGTCAAGCATGACCCATCATTCAACGACATCTCCAACCCGCATACGTGAACCGTTCATAGCAAAGTCAGTTTGACCTCAAATGATTATTCTATTCAACGTAACAGATTCCATTGCAGCGACCAACTGGAAAAGTCCATGGCAAAACGGTCAGAGGAGCAAATAGTTCAGTCACTCATGAGCTAAAATAAATTTGAGAAAGGCTGAATTTGAATCGAGTTTTCGAGCCTCCTCAGGCAGACGCACTCGCATTCTCTCTCTCTCTCTCTCTCTCTCTCTCTCTCTCTCTCTCTCTCTCTCTCTCTCTCTCTCTCTCTCTCTCTCTCTCTCTCTCTCTCTCTCTCTCCCTCCCTCCCTCCCTCCCTCCCTCCCTCCCTCCCTCTCTCCCTCCTCTCTCTCTCCCTCTCTCTCTCTCTCTCTCTCTCTCTCTCTCTCTCTCTCTTAACAAAGGAATCTTTATGCATAAAATTATATCCGAAACTTTACCCCAAACCATTTGTTCAAAGTTCTCTTTGAAGAATTCACACCACCTTATGAAATTTAACACTCCTCTTCCTAGGATAGACTTATTTAAGTCTAGTCTAGTTTATTCAGGTGGCCGTCTCTGGAACGCTCTTCCGAATGCCTTACGGGAAGCTACCAGCACAGATTCTTTCAAAAACAAATATATATCCCATTTAATGAAAATAGTATATTCTTGATTGTTATGTCCTTTGAGACACAGTCACTCACTTTTGATTTATTGTTTTGTTTATGAAATTATGATGTTCTGCATTATATCCATTGTCTTGCAGAGTTGATGTACTATTGCATAGTATTCTTACTCTAATTGACTTGCAAATTTTTGCTTTGCACCTTGTCATGAACATGTATAAACTACAATGTTTCATATAATGCACGTATGTACATAAACTTATACTGTTTTACTAATTATGTAAGTATTGTAGTAGTAGTAGTAGTAGTTTTTATAGTAGATTTAGTCCCTCTTTAGGGCGAGGGCCAGATGCAAAAAAGTATACCAATGCTTATTCTGTTACCCTCGTAAAATAAAGAATTGTCATTGTCATTGTCATTGTCATTGTCTCTCGCACCACTCCGACCCCCCCCCCCCCCCCCAAGATCCTTCCTGGTACTTCTTTAATCGTGGAGCCTTACATACATCCTACGCTGTCCGAATACAGAGCAAAGTTGTGTAAGTATATGATAGTCTCCGTTCTCTTGCTGCGTCCAATTAGTGTTGCTATTACTTCCTGATCCCTTTCCTGCCTTTCTTGTTGCCATGGAAACTGTTGTCTAGGGTGACAGCCCTACAGGGACAGAGACCCATCAATCAAAACTATATATACGTATCTGCTACATACATCACAAACTGTGTTTACACGTCTTCCAATAAAAGCGACCGTTCTCACAGGACGTGAAAATAACGTACATTTTGTCATTGAGAAGCAAAATCAAACAACATGATTTTGCGAGTTTGCTCATCTTTCCGGGTCGTCATTAATTCCTTACGCTAAATCACAGGAGCTTGTATCAAAGCGCTGGTCGAACCACTCCTTTATCCTGCCTGTATTATTACTGTTCACTTGGTTTTTTTAGAATGATAGCACAGGAAGGATAAAGGAGTGGGTCGACCGGCGCTTTGATGCAATGCGCAAGCTCCTGTGAGCTAAATAAACGATTTTCATTTTCAGAATTATAACCAAGCGAGGTAGAGCGGCGATGACAAGCTCTACATATTTACAGCCCCACTTACCCTGTGCTTCTGATACTTGTATTCTTACTTTTAATTTCTTTCATTCAAACTACTACGTCACAGGCGTCTTAGGCCAAATGAAAATATATGTTGGTTTAGGGTAACCCGACCGACCCTTTTTTTCCCGCCGACCCTAACATTTTTTTTTCGTTTCTCAAAAAAACAAAAAACTTTTGGCACATTTTGCGAACTAAGGGAAGTAACCTCCTTTAAAATCGACTAAATTTAAAAAAAAAAGGTTTTTTTTAAACCGACCTGCCGAGGCTATCTTTTATGGTCACCTTACCCTAAACCAACATGTATTTTTTATTTGGCCTTATGTTTTACAAACCTCAATTTCCCCACACCTCTTGCATCCAGGGGTGGGTTGAAGTTGGTTTAAGTTCCTTTGCATCAATACATCCAAATGTTGGCGGACGTGCCTGTCTGGAGTATTTTGGCTGTTCTTACTTCGCATGTTTTTATCGTTATTATGTTTAGAGTTGTTGTCATATGTTGTTTGTTTTATGAGCAGATGAACCACACTTTTCCATCCATTGTTTAATTTAATGGACAATAAATTGTCTTATGTCTCAAATAATTAGTATTGAACACAGATATGCCAATAACAAAATGAAGACAAAACCGTTGAGAGCGAACACCAGAAGAAGCAGAAGATCTGTAGATGACCTCACGACGGCGGTGACATGCAAAGTGTGCCATACAGGCTCGTACCAGAATTCTGCCATTCATGTGCGCGTGTATGTGTGTGTGTGGGGGGTGTGTGTTTGTGTGTGTGTGGAGGGGAGGGTGTTTGTGTGTGTGTGTGTGTGTGTGTGTGTGTGTGTGTGTGTGTGTGAGTGTGTATGTGTATGTGTATGTGAATATGTGCGGATGTGTTCGTGCGTTCATGCATGTATGTGTGAATGAATGCACATTATGTGAGTGCAAGTGTGTGTGTGTGTGTGTGTGTGTGTGTGTATGTGAATATATGCGGGTGTGTTTGTGCGTTCATGCATGCATGCATGTGTGCGCGTATGTACATATGTGCGTGCAAGCGTGTGTGTGTGTGCCTGTGTGGGTGTGTGTGTGTGCTTGTGTTTGTGTATGTGAATATGTGCAGGTGTGTTTGTGCGTTCATGCATGCATGTGTGCGTGCATTTACTTGTGTGCGTGCAAGCGTGCGTGTGAGCGTACGTGCGAACAGGTGTATGTAGTTGCAGAGAACCGCAGTTATTACATGTTTCCTCTTCTCAGCAACAAATATATAATACCATTCAATTCTCACACTCTAGGACCCCGAAAGCTATGTCTAGGGTGTCTACGTTTGCAAACCCTCCATTTCAGTATGGAAACACTTTTTCATAACCGGGTTTTGGCATCTCTTCTCCTTTAGGCAGCTGCAATTTGTCTTGGAAAGTTTGCGGAGAGAGCTACCCACACTTTACTCTCGCACCAAAGTACACTAAAGGAGTCTGGGGCACAGTACGATACTGGATTGGATTGGATGTCGTCAACAACAGAAAATGGAGTAAAGAGGGGGCGGGGTGGGGGGGGGGGGGGGGGGGGGGGCAGAGATACGTACATTAGTGTCTACTACGAGAGGTCACTCGACCCCTTCACGCCGTCTTCAGTGAGCCCGAAGAAGTCTTTTTATATTTAGTCAAGTTTTGACTAAATATTTTAACATCGAGGGGGAATCGAAACGAGGGTATGGTGTATGTGCGTGTGTCTGTGTGTGTGTCTGTGTGTGTGTCTGTGTGTGTGTGTAGAGCGATTCAGACTAAACTACTGGACCGATCTTTATGAAATTTGACATGAGAGTTCCTGGGTATGAAATCCCCGAACGTTTTTTTCATTTTTTTGATAAATGTCTTTGATGACGTCATATCCGGCTTTTCGTGAAAGTTGAGGCGGCACTGTCACGCCCTCATTTTTCAACCAAATTGGTTGAAATTTTGGTCAAGTAATCTTCGACGAAGCCCGGGGTTCGGTATTGCATTTCAGCTTGGTGGCTTAAAAATTAATTTATGACTTTGGTCATTAAAAATCTGAAAATTGTAAAAAAAAAAAAAAATTTATAAAACGATCCAAATTTACGTTTATCTTATTCTCCATCATTTGCTGATTCCAAAAACATATAAATATGTTATATTCGGATTAAAAACAAGCTCTGAAAATTAAATATATAAAAATTATTATCAAAATTTTTTTTTCGAAATCAATTTAAAAACACTTTCATCTTATTCCTTGTCGGTTCCTGATTCCAAAAACATATAGATATGATATGTTTGGATTAAAAACACGCTCAGAAAGTTAAAACAAAGAGAGGTACAGAAAAGCGTGCTATCCTTCTTAGCGCAACTACTACCCCGCTCTTCTTGTCAATTTCACTGCCTTTGCCATGAGCGGTGGACTGACGATGCTACGAGTATACGGTCTTGCTGAAAAAGGGCAGCTACTTGACTAAATATTGTATTTTCGCCTTACGCGACTTGTTACTTTTTCTTCTTCTTCTGCGCTGCGTTCGTGGGCTGAAACTCCCACGTACACTCGTGTTTTTTGCACGAGTGGAATTTTACGTGTATGACCGTTTTTTTACCCCGCCATTTAGGCAGCCATACGCCGTTTTCGGAGGAAGCATGCTGGGTATTTTCGTGTTTCTATAACCCACCGAACTCTGACATGGATTACAGGATCTTTTTCGTGCGCACTTGGTCTTGTGCTTGCGTGTACACACGGGGGGTGTTCGGACACCGAGGAGAGTCTGCACACAAAGTTGACTCTGAGAAATAAATCTCTCGCCGAACGTGGGGACGAACTCAGTCACGCTGACAGCGGCCAACTGGATACAAATCCAGCGCTCTACCGACTGAGCTACATCCCCGCCCCCGTCTTTTTACTAAAAATTCAGTGTCAAAGCTTCGTGCAGCGAGCTTCATTTAATCAGACTTCGCGAAGTCGACTTTGCCCAATTAATATCATATTTTAGGACCTGCCACAAATGTCCTTGCCGCATATTGCAAGGAGTGGTCTTTCAGTCATAAGGCCTATAAAAAAGAAATAGGTGTGGTTACGGTAACCCGACCTACCCTATTTTTAGGGGCCGATCCTATAACTTTTTATTACATTTGTCCAAAAACAAACAAAAAAAAAACAGTGCAAAAAACGCAATGAAAGTGAAAGCGCCCGTGTCGCACACTTATTTCCCTGTCAAGTAGGTTTAATTTGTACACATTAGAAAAAAAAGTTAAAAAATAAAAAAAAGTGATTGCCTACCTACCTACCCTATTTTTTTGGGCTATGTTACCGTAACCACACCTATTTTTTTTTTGGCCTAAGATGAAGATTTTTTGGCTGCCTGATTGGACAAAGGGTAAAGACGGCCCGTAATTGAACCGAAAACTCTGTGCTGAAGCTCCGTGCGGCCAGCTTCGAGAAGTCGACTTCGTCCAGTTAAGGACAGGCTAAAAGGTCTGTGTCCATGATTTCTAGCTTTCCTCTCATCGGAAGGGGCCTTATACATTTGAGGCACTGCTGTAGCAGGTTACCACATTGGATGCAATGTCGATAATAAAAACTGCTGAGCGAAGGAGTAGGGGGGGTGGGGGTCTCCGTTACACTTTTCGGACCATTTTTGAAAAACCTGCACAACACAGACAGATAGACACACACACACACACACACACACACACATACATACACACACACACACACATACATACATACACACACACACACATACACGCACACACACGCACACACACATACATACACATTCACACACATCACACACGCACACACACATACACACACACACACACACATACATACACACACACACACACATACATACACACACACACACACACACACACACACACACATACACACACACACATCTGCGTAGTGTGTGGGTGGGGGGGGGGGTAGTTTCAAAACTTGGGAAGTTTTTGATCCTGTTAGCAAGGTTTTGTGTTCGTCCAGTAAATCTTCATTTCCGTGCGCATGATGTCACTGGTTTATGCTGTGCCTGACAGACAATCGACATAAATTACATTACGGACTTTTTGC
>NW_027128764.1:0-13579 GCF_037325665.1 Littorina saxatilis
AGAAACAAAGCAAACTTTTTAGTCTCATCAGTCATGTATTCCAAGAGATAAAAAATACATCTGATCTAGTCTCAAAAATTAGCAAATTTATCTATCTTCCAAGTTCCATAGGCAATACGAATACTCACTCAAAGTTTGTAAAAATCTTGAAACCAGTCCAGTTATGTCTTGCGCCTTCGGTCTTAGTATTGGACTGTCCAGTCTGGTTCGTTTCTGTTGGTGGATCATAGTGCTCTTGCAAAGTTCTGCCAGTGCCAGTTTCCAATCTTCCTCATCAGCACAACTTGCCGTTACGTCCTTCGATAACTAGAAACGAAAATTCTGAGTGACCTCCCTTGATCGCCAAGGGACATTACTCTCAGTCTCAAACTTTTCACTGTGGAACTGGAATCGAAATTAAAAAAAGTTTCTGTAACAGTTTTTAACACGCTAGCAACTTCAAAGTCAGTGTGACTGCTGATACATGTATAAGATAACATGCTACACTTCAGCATATCAGGAATACACACTACAGATCTTGTGACGCTGAGGCGAATGGCAAATGGAACTTTCAGCACTGAAGAAATTCAGGTAATGTTGATTGTTGTGATTCATAGTTCACGATCCGTTGGCATTGTGATTGTTGATTTATTTTTCATACGAGTCACAAATATCAAAGCAATATCATGCATAACGATTGGAAAGGTGGATTTCTCTCTCTTTCTTTCCTGCCTTCTGTCTCTTTCTTTCTCTGTTTCAGTCTCTCTCTGTGTCTTTCTGTCTCTAGACTCTCTGTTACTGAGCTTACTCTCTCTCTCTCTCTCTCTCTCTCTCTTTCTCTCTTTCTCTCTCAATCTGAAAATTTCTCTCTCTCATTCTCAATCTGATACTTTCCACACATGTGCACCCAGGGCACTTACTGGTCAATCTTACAGCTTCAGGTCGTACAGTAAATAAGAGATCTCAGGAGAGGCATGGGGAGTTATTTTCGAAAATTATATATTCAAAGACACTTAAAGCAAGGTTTGATTGACAACTGCTCTCTCCCTCCCCCCCCCATCCCCCCCCCCCCCATTCCCACTCTCTATCTCTCTGTCTTCATTAACAAGTAAACATTTGAGTGTGTTTAGACTATTGTAATTAATGCAATTCACACATCAATGCTTTCATTGCAGGGTGGGAGGAATTACCATGAGGATGGAACAGAAAGCATT
Source organism: Littorina saxatilis (assembly GCF_037325665.1). Taxonomy (NCBI): domain Eukaryota; kingdom Metazoa; phylum Mollusca; class Gastropoda; order Littorinimorpha; family Littorinidae; genus Littorina; species Littorina saxatilis. The sequence continues at coordinate 1,194 of NW_027128764.1, forward strand.
CACAGGGATGTAAACTACAGGGTACAACCCCGACATTCTGGCTGTTGAGGCCAAGTAAGTGTGTATCACTGTGTGTGTGTGTGTGTGTTTGCAGGTAAAATCCTTGTTTAAGGCTTGATGAATGTTCCAGCAGTCATATTATTATATAACATAAAATCATATATGAGAGAAGGCAGTGTTATTGTTAGGCCTCAGCCTAAGGTCATTGATACATGTAATTCTTGGCTGGTCGGCCATCACATCATTTCGACATGTAGGAGGTCTTCTGACAGAACAATTTGTTGTAGCTGGGACATCTTTACCTATACATATTTTTAGTCAAGGTCCAACTGACATTCCATTATCTTAGTCTGGGGAACATTTTTGGGAAGGTGTTCTGTGTGTGTGTAGGTGGGGTGGGGGTGGACGGGTGGGTAGGGCTGTTGTCCGTGCCAGGCAGCATTGACATAGAGCATTTCATTCAAACACAGAATGATGCTATCAAAGTTAGCAAATTCACAGAAGTAAATTCAACAATATTGGCATAATGCAAAGACAATTTAAACCTTATTTACCTTCAGTTCTATGTTCAGCAAAGAACACCAACAAAGAAGACATAATTATAGTGTTTACACTGAAGTTCTCAAATAACACTGAATTCTTTATGTTTTAAGATTGTTGCATTCTTTGTCTTTGCAGGTGTCATAGCATGTGGAGCAGATCTTCAAAGTCGCCTATTGCAGACATGTCATCGTCTGCACTGGTTGTATCAACAACTTTTTCCATGGCTACTGCTGCAGATTTAACAAATATATCGTCTGCTGCAAATTCAACAACTTCTGTGTCTGTTGCTGCTGCAAACTTAACAACTTCTGTGTCTGCTCCTGCTTAAAATTCAACAATTCTTGTTGACTGGTGCTGCTGCAAAGTGAATGACTTCTTTGTTTGCTGCTGCAGATTTAACAAGTATATCGTCTGCTGCAAATTCAACAACTTTTTTGTCTGCTGCTGCTCCTGCTGCAAACTTAACAACTTCTGTGTCTGCTCCTGCTTAAAATTCAACAATTCTTGTTGTCTGGAGCTGCTGCAAAGTGAATGACTTCTTTGTGTGCTGCTGCAGATTTAACAAATATATATCGTCTGCTGTAAATTCAACAACTTCTTTGTCTGCTGCAGATACTACACATTCAACAACTTCTGTGTCTGCTCCTGCTTCAAATTCAACAATTCTTTTTATCTGCTGCTGCAAAGTGAGCGACTTCTTCCTCTGCTGGTGGTGTTGCAAATAACCTCATATTTCCTTGTCTCTTCTGGCATCATTTCGGATGTGTAATATATATCTGCGAAAACTTTTTTTAAACCCAAAATATGGAATACAATTGGTAAATTTCTAGGTACAGAACCTTAAAGTGTGGTAGAAACTTTAGAACTGATTCAAATTTTGACATTTTTATCATGGTTTTATTTTTTACGAAAAGGCTATTCTGCCGGTACCGGCAACGTAGCCTGTAGGCTATGTTGCCGGTACCGGCAAAATAACGATATGTTACGGTAGAGGCTATTTTGCCGGTAGAGGCTCTCTCTCTCTCTCTCTCTCTCTCTCTCTCTCTCTCTCTCTCTCTCTCTCTCTCTCTCTCTCTCTCTCTCTCTCTCTCTCTCTCTCTCTCTCTTTCTCTTTCTCTCATTCTTCTACAAACAATTGGAGCGTGCAGGCCATGTCGTACTCCAAGAGGATAACGGACACTTTTCCGTGACCAGTTCAGAAGGGGAAATCTGCGTGACGCCAATATCCTGTGATTGTACTTTCTACAAGTCCATGTCGCTACCGTGTCGACATATCTTCGCTGTGAGAAAGATATGCGGTCGTGATTTATTCGACACTGAATTGATTGCCCAACGGTGGACACTTGAATACTACAAACGCGGCCATCGATTCTTTCAGGCACTTTCTGACATTGTTGAAGAACGACTACCTGTGACAGTCGAAACGACGCCTCTTCCACGCATTGTCACAGCAAACAACCGATACCGGCGAGCCCTCCACCTCAGACAACAATTGGCTTCTTTAGCTGCAGAAAACAACTTTGATTTCCAAGAGAAATTGAGCGTGTTAGATTCTGTTGTAAAAATGTGGGGATCTGGAAAACATGTAGCGGTTGTGGAACTAGTGTATGATATGACAGTCGCCCAAAACCCACCACCACCAACAACAACACCACAGTCTGACGAGGAGGGTTCATCCGCACCAAGGCCTACGACGTCTCACGAAGATGGTTCATTCGCACCAAGGCCTACGACGTCTCACGAGGATGGTTCATTTGCACAAAGGCCTACGACGTCTCAAGAGGATGGTTCATTTGCACCAAGGCCTACGACGTCTCAAGAGGATGGTTCATTTGCACCAAGGCCTACGACGTCTCAAGAGGATGGTTCAGTCGCACCAAGGCCTACGACGTCTCATGTAGCGGTTGTGGAACTAGTGTATGATATGACAGCCGCCCCAAACCCACTACCACCAACAACAACACCACAGCCGTCCAACACGTCTACTCGGCTGTACGGTCTTCTCTCCGCACTGTGTGTGCACTATGTGACGATGACTTGTTGAATACTCAATCTATTTCATGTGATTCATGTCTCAGATCCCTCCATCTGCAATACGCTGGAAAACGCTCAAGACCAAAAACCAGGTTCTGGTGCAGGAACTGCTATGAATGACACACACACACACACACACACACACACACAGACATAGAGACAGAGAGTCAGCGACAATGATCATAGAGAGAGAGAGATGTGACGATGACTTGTTGTATATTCAACGTCCGTATATTCAATCTATTTCATGTGATTCATGACACACATAGAGACAGAGAGTCAGCGACAATGATCATAGAGAGAGAGATGTGACGATGACTTGTTGTATATTCAACGTCCGTATATTCAATCTATTTCATGTGATTCATGACACACACATCGAGACTTGTGTATTGCCTTTGTGAGATGGAGAATCCGACTAGACGTTTCACTTTACTAGCTTCAGCAGCGTCCAACCGGCAAAATAGCCTCTACCGTAACATATCGTTATTTTGCCGGTACCTGTAGGCTACGTTGCCGGTACCGGCAAAATAGCCATTGCCTATTTTTTATTTTGTATTTTGTGGAAATATCAAGGAATGATGAATAAATGTTTACAACATATTGTCAAAACATGTTTCTAATGGTTTTATTTATTTTTCTTGTTTTGTTTTATGTTAGCATGTACACTCTTTGGCTCAAAATATGAGACCTGGCCAGTACCATCCTTGCAATGAGACAGAGATAAAAAAAAATAAAAAAATCAACAGCCTGCATGCTCTCCGGATTAAGTAATACAACAAGATCATATAGCGTTAGCTGCAAAGTTAACCGTTCTCACCAAAAACCTTTTTCAAACTTTGATTTGACTTTACATGTTGGTGTTTGCTTGTCTTTTTTTAACATGGTTTTAGCTACATATATAACACTACAACAACAGCAGACAGAAAAGACTATGGGAAATGCATCTTCAAATAAGAAAAAAAATTAAAAAGCAAAATGAAAAATTAAATACAATTATTTTCCTTATGATTTGTTTCATTATGTTTTTTGGGGGGTTCTTTTTAATGTTTGCACTCAACGTGAAAAATACGTTCAAACAGCCATTGTATTATACTTTTATTTTGGTCAATTTGATATTAGCGGTAAACGTTAAATTAACGTTAATTTAACGTTATATTATGGTTTTATTGAGTCACTTGAGAAAAAGTGACTCTATGTAATCGGTCAGTGTTAGTCTGTCCGGCCGGCCGGCCGTCCGGCCGGCCGGCCGTAGACACCACCTTAACGTTGGACTTTTCTCGGAAACTATCAAAGCGATCGGGCTCATATTTTGTTTAGTCGTGACCTCCAATGACCTCTACACTTTAACGATGGTTTCGTTGACCTTTGACCTTTTTCAAGGTCACAGGTCAGCGTCAAAGGAAAAATTAGACATTTTATATCTTTGACAAAGTTCATCGGATGTGATTGAAACTTTGTAGGATTATTCTTTACATCAAAGTATTTACATCTGTAGCCTTTTACGAACGTTATCAGAAAAACAAGGGAGATAACTAGCCTTTTCTGTTCGGCAACACACAACTTAACGTTGGGCTTTTCTCGGAAACTATAAAAGTGACCGGGCTCAAATTTTATGTGAACGTGACTCATTGTGTTGTGAATAACAATTTCTTCCTGTCCATCTGATGCCTCATATAATATTCAGAACTGCGAAAGTGACTCGATCGAGCGTTTGCTCTTCTTGTTTTGGTTGAATTAACGTTAAATGTTAACGTTAATTTAACGTTTATCTTGATGAGCAAACTAACCTAAATCTAACGTTAATTTAAGGTTAGCCATAAAACATGAAATAAACGTTAGCCATAAAACATAAAACTAACGTTAATTTAACGTTACATTATGGTAATTTTTTTTTATTATTTTTTTTTACAAATAAATTTTTTGAAACGTTTGTTTTTGATATAATATGTCAATTTTATTTTTTTTACATTTTTTTTTGTCAAAAATTTTTTTTTGGTTGCTTGTTATTGTTAATGTCAATGTTACCACCACAACAATAACAACATTTTTTTTTGTTTTTTTTTTGTTTGCTTTTACTTTGATTTTGAACGGTTATGTGTCAACGTTTATTTAACGTTTTTTTAACGTTTCAGTGCAAACCGTTTTTTTTGTGTTTTCGGGCAAACGTTAAATTAACGTTTGAAATTGGTTTGATTTTGAACGGTTATGTGCCAACGTTAATTTAACGTTATTTTAACGTTTCAATGCAAACCGTTTTATATTGGTTTTCAGGCAAACGTTAAATTAACGTTTAAAAATGGTTTGATATTGAACGGTTATGTGTAAACGTTTATTTAACGTTATTTTAACGTTTCAATGCAAACCGTTTTATATTGGTTTTCAGGCAAACGTTAAATTAACGTTTAAAAATGGTTTGATATTGAACGGTTATGTGTAAACGTTTATTTAACGTTATTTTAACGTTTCAATGCAAACCGTTTTATATTGGTTTTCAGGCAAACGTTAAATTAACGTTTAAAAAAGGTTTGCCATGAAAACGGTTTGCTTGCTAACGTTAATTTAACGTTAATTTAACGTTTGCTTTAGAACCGTTTTTCTGCTAACGTTAATTTAACGTTAATTTAACGTTTAATGCTAACCGTAAACCAAAATCTAACCATGCAAACGTTAAATTAACGTTAAATTAACGTTAGCATGCTATCAGGGAAAAACCCTGTTGTTTTGGAATGGCTCATTGTGTTGCTTTTAAATTTGACATGAGTGTTGATAACACAATTGCTAAACAGTGTGTAAACTATCATGGCGTTTGATTGAGTTTTTTGGACGTACTGAAACTTTTCTGAAAAGTTTGATTAAATTGTAATAACTTTTTACAGTATGGTTGCACAATTTCAGCATTTTGTTGAATTTTGATCCACAAGCGTCATCTTGTCGGCGAAGAAAACGTATGGTTAGTGTATATATCCGTGCGTTCAACCTGTAAAATAAAGAGCAAGACCTCCACAGGTAACATTTAGGTCTTCTTCTTCTTCATCTTCTTCTGCGTTCACTCATTTTTTTGGCACGAGTGGATTTGTATGTGTATGACCGTTTTTACTCCGCCATTTAGGCAGCCATACGCCGCTTCGGGGGAAGCATGCTGGGTATTTTCGTGTTTCTATAACCCACCGAACTCTGACATAGATTAAAGGATCTTTTCCGTGCGCACTTGGTCTTGTACTTGCGTATGCACACGAAGGGGATAAGGCACTAGCAGGTCTGCACATAAGTTGACCTGGGAGATCGGAAAAATCTCCACCCTTAAGCCACCAGGCGGCAGCGGCCGGGATTCGAACCCACGACCTCCCGCTTGGGAGGCCGGCGTCTTACCACAAGGCCACTGCGCCCGTCTGTAATATTTAGTTCAATTCCTCGCTTGTCTCAAAGCCAGTGATGGATCCCTAAAGGGGGAGCGGTCGACAGGCGGATAACCAGACAACAAAGCAAGGAGCGTAACTTGTGACAAAAAGTTATCGTTAGTAAAACGATAGCTCGAGATGTGCATTGAAAACTTGACAGGTTCGCATTTAGTTTGCTTCATTAGGCTGCTCGGTGGTTGTTTTCTTTTCCAACGCAAATGCAGGTCTTGAACTCTCAAGAACCAGTCGTGTACTGTTGAAACGAGTAGGTGTTTTTTTTCTATAGTAACGATGTTCTGATTTTGTTTCTTATATTCCTTGCGCTTTTGCCGTCCAAATGTTAAGCTATTTTCAAACAAATGAACTTTTCAACTTCTTAGGAATTACACGTTTCTCTTTAAGATTTGAGACATGTTTTGCAGATCACTGTTATCTGGTAAATGCACTTAAGCTATTTAGAATACAATAATCTGCGACCTGTTTATGCAAAAAGGTTATTTCCCATTGGAATTGACGTACAATCAATCATATGAGAAGAATCTTGTGGGGAAAAATACCAGCGTGGGGTTTCCATCAGCTTAAGTGGAACAAGAGAACATTAACATGTGCATTGGTGACAGCAGTCATCAACACTCTGCATATAGATAAGCTATAACTTCCTAAAAATAACACCGTTCGGTGGAGGAAACAAATGTTCAAAGATTGGCTTTTATTATTTGAATGTTTCTTCATTTTCATCATTCGTGTGGGAGGAGAAGAAAAAGGAGGATAACGAACGAAGGAAAGAAGACAAAGAGGGAGGACAAGATGACGGGGGGGGGGGGGGGTGGGGGGGTGGGGGGGTGGGGGGGGGGGCTGCAAACTTGTTTAGAGTGCCTTTTAATTAACGTCCGCACAAATTACATGGATCAAAGGATATGTTCACGGTCTACAACAAAAGATAATAGTTTAAAACAAAATTTAAAAAAAAAGGTCAGTGACAAATTGGTGCTGCCACGGGTTTTCCAGAAAATCCTCACCCTCTTACCCTCCTTAGTACACATACAGATTCAGTCTTGATTAATTCAGGATGATTAGCCTACTCCCTCGATCGTTTTGAGTTTTTGTCGTTTCCCCTTGTTTGTTTATTTTCTCGCGTCTAGGACCTCCTCCCGTCAACTGATGACAAAAGACTGAGGTGAGATTTTGCGGAGGGACTGGCTTCCTCCCCACGCCCCGCATTGAGGGGAGCACTCCGCACTGAATTTTTAAAATATTTTTTTAATATTTTTTTTTATCGAAGACTGTCAAATCAAAGCATGACTCTGAACCTCTCCTTCTGACGTCTACGATGTAAGGACACCGTGTTGATCCATTGGGCAAAACGTCTATCAGTTAGCACTTGTATTTTTTGTTTGTTTGTTTGTTTGTTATATAACAAGTGATCTCTGATAAAGCTTGTGTTTTTATCGAGGACTGTTAAATCAAAGCGTGACTCTGAGCCTCACCTTCTGACGATGTAAGGACACTGTGTTGATCCGTTACGCTAAACGTACGCCTGTCGGTTAGCACTGAAGAGTTTGTTGTTTTATTTGTGTGTATTTTGTTCTTATTTTTTTCTCGTTTTTTTTTTTATCAAGTAATCTTCGATAAGGCTTGTGTTTCTGTCAATTTTGGACGAGGAGGTTGTGAGTAACGTCTTCGTTTAAAAAGCCCTATTTTACGCGAAAGGTGGATGATAGGTCAGTCAATAGGACCAACAAAGCGCCAGAGAACAGAGCGCGCGCAACACTGCATTTGTCAGCTGAAAGAAAAGGGAAGACTAAGGATGGCAATTTAATTGACAGGCGCACACGAATGATGACTAAATCAAATACGCACTACAGCCCTTAAGGCGATTAGGTCTCGACCAGCAAAGGTTGTCATCAGCGGCTTGTTAAGTCGCTTCAGACGAGTAGGCAGCTTTACCTGTGTTCAGCCAACCGGAACAGTGTCTACGTTGACAGGTAGGCAAGGATCAGGGCGGGGCGGAAGGGGAAAGGGGGGGGGGAGGGTTTTTCTTTTCTGGTTTTCTCCTACGTAGGGTCTGCATCAGTCCCAGACGTCATGCACGGTGTGGCAGAGATCTCCCCTCTATAGACTCCCTTCACATCCTGCGCATGATGAGGAAATGTAGGTCCATCATGCAGGATCCCACACACCCGGCTGGTCATCTCTTCCAGCCTCTGCTCTCGGGGCGCAGGCTCAGAACCCTCAGATGCCGTACGGCAAGACTCAGAAACAGTTTCTACCCCCAGGCTGTCCTGGCTTTTAATAACCGGTAAATGAACTCTACAGATTGTGACACGTTTTAGGATGCTCTAGGAGTATGCTTTTAGTAGCTGACATTACATACTGTGATATATAGAGTGGGTTTTAGTATGGTGACACCACTGTGACGCGATGAAGCCAGACTATGTTTTAGCAGCTGGTTATATTACCGGAATACACATCTAGTATGTTTTAGTAGTTTTAGTCGTTCTTTAACCACTGTGATGTGTTGGAAGAGTTTATTTTTATGTGCTGTTTTAGAGGTACATTTTATCAGTATGGAACATGTTCAGTTCTTACAGTAGTTGATAGTGGGGAGGGGGGGGATCCTATCTTATTCTGCGTACTTTTATTGTGGTTCCGATAGCTCTTAGAGTTTCATAGTTCTCACCATGTCTGTATAGTGTATGTATTAGTTACTGTGATACCAAATTGTCTTACCCATGTATGTATGATGCTATGCGCCAGTGATGTATGAATGCTATTTATTTTTGTTTTTATCACACAGCAAGCTGCTTTCCTCGTGTAATTTTTATGTTCATTCATGTATTGTACACTTGGCAATAAATTATCTATCTATCTATCTCGCTCCGGAAGCATGACTTGACAAAATTCATTGATAGTGTTGTTGTTGTTTTTTTTAACCATACGACGTAATTCATTTGATGTTGCTTGTTCTTGTTCTTTGAAAGAGTTGGTTTTCAGAAACCGGTACATTGGCGTCATAATAATGTTTTCTTTGGCTTATTTAGCTCGTTGCACGCTCATACAGTATGCGTTTAGATCGCTTTTGTCCGTTTTGTTTCTCGTATCTTACTTATCAATTAAAATCAAATTAAAAATTGAAAAAAATACAGTGGCTGAATCTGCTCTCTTTGTGCTCAGTAAATGAAAGCAACAAGCAGACTAAAACGCAGAAAAAAATTCAATCTAAATCTGACCTGATATAGGCTTACATGCATCATTTTAAGTCAAGCCAAAACGCAAAACTGGGCCTTTGCATTGGTGGTGCATTGATATCGAAACCAACACTCAAACTCACATAATTATGCAAATACTATATACTAAAAGCTCACATATACCTTGAAAAACACCTTGCATCATCCTCGAGATAGATGCAACCATTTCCTTATCTTAATTCAAAAAAATGCGTCCACTGTTCTGTCCTTTGACAATACCTGGATATCTATTATTCTACAAACATTAAGATGTGAGGTGTGTTTTTCTCTTCATTTCTGTCCTATTGATAATCGGGTTCATTTCCTCAGTGGAAATAGAGCAATGACGCAAAGATTTGCCAGCTGTAAGTACGGAAATGGGTGCTTCCGGTGCCCGAGACACAACCAGGCGACAACACGATTATTGCCCTTTCGCTTGACCCCTGTAACTTGCACAAGACTTTAGTCCTCTCTCTCCCTCATTCTCTCTCTCTCTCTCTCTCTCTCTCTCTCTCTCTCTCTCTCTCTCTCTCTCTCTCTCTCTCTCTCTCTATCTTTGTTCGTCTCTCTCTCACTTTTGTTGTCTCTCTCTTTTTTTCTAACCCCCTCCCGTCTCTCTCTCTCCATCCCCCCTCTCCTTTCTGTCTCTTTCTCAGTCTCTCTTTGTCTGTCTATGTCTGTCTCTCTCTCTCTCTCTCTCTCTCTCTCGCTCTCTCTCTTTCTCTCTCTCTCTCTCTCTTTCTCTCCCACTCACACACAACCAGCTTTTCATCATTTTTTTCTTCTTTTCCATTTCGCTTAATTGTGTGTAGACAAGTCTAACTAAGGCCAAACAAAATATAGTCTGTTTACGGTAACATAGGCCAAAAATAGGTTCGGTAGGTCGGGATTTTTATTTTATTTTTATTTTTCAAAACAAATATATTTTTAAGTTATTTTGCCAAAAAACAAAGACTTTTTTTGTTTAATTATTATTATTATTTTTTTTTGTCTCCTCCAAATGCCAAAAAAAAGTCTAGGGTCGCGCGAAAAAATAGGGTCGCTCGGGATACCGTAAACAGACTATTTTTTTTGTTTTGGCCTAATGCTATTGCTATGGCTATTCGAGCGACTGTAACCAAAACCTCTGCATGCAATCGATATCAATATACATGGGGCTGAGATATTTTTAGTTATCTCAGAACGCTACAGTGAAGAAAAATCAGTGATGCATGGTCTAGTGACGAAGAAGAAGGAGCGAGAAGAAGCGCAGTGCCAGCCACCGTCACACTGCACTTAGCCTGCTAGGCCGACACACCTCAGGAAACGCTGACTTTCGTTCTTAGTAGAAAAATGCCATAAGGTAGACAAGATGCTTGCTATTTCTGGTCGAAGTTAGACTTATCGATCACAGTTGCACGAAATCATTTCAACGAAATATTTAGCTCAGTTATTAAACTAACAGCATGCACATTTATTTTTGCCTTCGGAGTAAAATTGCACAACTTTCATTGATTTGATTAAAAGAGACTCCCGTTACGACATATGAGACGTTTTGCACTGACGCCATCCCGCGTGAGAGATCTGCTCACTGTAAACATCTGGTGCGCCGCGCTGCCATGTCAGCTTCCCCAAGATTCCCGCCAGTGAGTGAATTAATGACGCAAGGTACAGCCGACTTTTTTTTTCTTCTCTTTTATTTTTAATCCTACTTTGCAAGCACCGGCGTCGATTTAGTGCGGGGGAGGGTTCGATCGAGAGAAGCCCCCGCGCCATACGCAATCGATCGCCCACGCGCGTGACCGTGATGCTTCTAGACTTTACCCCATGATTTCCGAGCTGTTATTACGACTTGCTTCCTGCTTTGAGGAAGGAGGGAGGGAGGGGTTATATCTGTGCAGCGTTTTACTGGACGGGCTTGGTCCATCGCCCACCAAAACGAGCGCTAATAATTAATTGCTTGACTCACTCAATGGTAGATTATTCTTTACATCTGCTCCCATCTGTTTTTCTTATCGTGGGTGGAGTACGAAGGCGTGAAGGTTAATTATTGAGTAACCGAACACACGGCACTAAAAAGAACCACCCACCTACATATGTGTTTACATTATAATCGTTTGTCACGGTGTTTGCAATACAATCCCCCTCATGCAACTTCAAAGTGTAGGTGATGCATCGAGGTGTAGTTTCAAAGCAGATGGTCACAATAACCGGTCATAGCCAGGTCAATTTTTAATTAGAGAGAGAGAGAGAGAGAGTGTGTGTGTGTGTGTGTGTGTGTGTGTGTGTGTGTGTGTGTGTGTGTGTGTGTGTGTGTGTGTGTGTGTGTGTGTGTGTGAATCAGAATCAGAATTTATTGTCATTAAAGCACAGAGCCTATTGACACATACAAGATACATAAGTACAGGAAAAACATAACATATAACATAACATACATGTAATACAAAACCAAGTGGAACAGGGTGAACATAGAGGACCTGAAGATGAGCATAAGTTATTGAGGACAGATGGTCACAATAACCGGTCATAGCCAGGTCAATTTTTAATTAGAGAGAGAGAGAGAGAGAGAGTGTGTGTGTGTGTGTGTGTGTGTGTGTGTATGTGTGTGTGTGTGTGTGTGTGTGTGTGTATGTGTGTGTGTGTTTATATGTGTGTGTGTGTGGGGGGGGAAGCAAGAGAGCATCTTCGGGATTGCAATGTCTCGTGAATTCTGAAGCTGAAAGTCGCAGAAACAACAACGAATAAACATAAACAATGAGTCTTTGAAAATTAAAGAAAAAATGTATTATTGATTTTGTTGTGGTGTGTTTTTTAATTGTTTTTGTGTTTGGTATTTTGTGTTTCAAGCGTAAACCAGGACACGATTTGCTTCAGATTATCCTAGGTTGCACGCGAAGAAACAAGGTTGTAAAAGTGTGTTCGTAATCCAGATCTTTGCCCTATAAAATCTACAACTACAACAGAGCAGTATAATACGTTGAAATTGCATCTTTCCTGTGTAAAACAAAATGATGATTTTGAAGCATTCTGCTTCAGCCATTCCGTTTAAAATAGGCTAATGCTGTTGCGTTTTCTTGCGAAAAGGTAAACATAGTTTCTCTTCTGCAGCACGGTCAAACTAGTAAACAAGTCGCGTAAGGCGAAATTACAACATTTAGTCAAGCTGTCGAACTAACAGAATGAAACTGAACTCACTGCATTT
>NW_027128765.1:0-1000 GCF_037325665.1 Littorina saxatilis
TTCGAAATTAATTCATGAAACATATCCCAATTTGAACAGAGAGTACCCATGCAGGTTGTTCATCTTTGGTATGTGACAAAGTGGAAAGATGTTCTTATGCCATGTAAAAGCCGGGACAGATCTGAGATGGTGAGCGAAACTGTTTACCCAAAAATAAATGTGAGCCATGAAAGCCCTTCCAATGCAATATGCGTTTCAAAAGTACAATGTAGTGCAAGCCATGCATCAAATTCGAACGAATAAATCCGAGTTGCCTTGAACGAAAACTTGACGATGTCCTTGTAACTTTCTGCCCGATGCACAAGAGCCAGAAGATTAAAGCTGGTGACAAAAGCAAACTTTTGTCACAGTCGACGGGTAATATATTTGCTTTTGAGAATGAAGTGGGGAAGAAAATATACCTTGGGAATAGTCGTAAATGTGGAAAACTTCTGTCCGATAGCTTTTTATCTCCTAGGTTGGAGTTGTCAAAGAGTTGTGTGTGTGTGTGTGTGTGTGTGTGTGTGTGTGTGTGTGTGTGTGTCTGTCTGTCTGTCTGTCTGTCTGTCTGTCTGTCTGTCTGTCTGTCTACTAATGTGTGTGTGTCAATATGAAAAGGAGTGAATTCCATGAACCGTTAAGGTCTGTGATCTCAAAGAACAGTATAAATGAAAACACTCCAATATGAATCCTGACGCAATGATGATGTCATCAGTTCACACTGCAGAATGCCCCAGGCAATAATATATCTTCGTGCTTCAAGAGCCGAATCAAATCAAGTGTACAGGAACAAACAGCATTCACTGCACTGAAAAAGAACACGTTGTGTGCGGGTGGAATTTAGTTTTGTTGATAGAAACTTCTCTCTCCCTCCCTCACTCTCCCTCCCTCACTCTCTCAGCTCGCAGTCCCCACTCACTCCCTCTCTCTCTCTCTCTCTCTCTCTCTCTCTCTCTCTCTCTCTCTCTCTCTCTCTCTCTCTCTCTCTCTCTCTCTCTCTCTCTCTCTCTCTCTCTCTCTC
>NW_027128766.1:0-35000 GCF_037325665.1 Littorina saxatilis
TCTCCCCCTCCGTCTCTCTCTCCCTCACTCTCTCTCTCTCCCCTCTCTGTCTCTCTCTCTCTCTCTCGCTCCAGTCATATCACATTACGTCACAAGCAGACGCGCGGGCTCTTAGGCGCATGGAATGAGGTAAGCACATCCTCCCACTTAGACACACACCACAAATCAACGGCCTGCCATCAAGCTGCATAAAGTGGGAACTTGTGTCTCAATCAACGGCCTGCCATCAAGCTGCATAAAGTGGGAACTTGTGTCTCAATCAACGGCCTGCCATCAAGCTGCATAAAGTGGGAACTTGTGTCTCAATCAACGGCCTGCCATCAGGCTGCATAAAGTGGGAACTTGTGTCTCAATCAACGGCCTGCCATCAGGCTGCATAAAGTGGGAACTTGTGTCTCAATCAACTCTGCCAGCAAAACTTCTGACAATCAGCGCAATTATTAAAAGAAAAAACTAGTCGCGTAAGGCGAAATTACTACATTTAGTCAAACTGTGGAACTCACAGAATGAAACTGAACGCACTGCATGTTTTCACAATGACCGTAGTCCGCCGCTCGTGCAAAAGGCAGTGAAATTAACGAGCCTGTTTAGCGCGGTAGTGGTTGCGCTGTGCTGCATAGCACACTTTTCTGTACCTCTCTTCGTTTTAACTTTCTGAGCGTGTTTTTAATCCAAACATATCATCTATATGTTTTTGGAATCAGGAACCGACAAGGAATAAGATGAAATTGTTTTTAAATCGATTTCGGAAATTTAATTTTAATCATAATTGTTATATTTTTAATTTTCAGAGCTTGTTTTTAATCCGAATATAACATATTTATATGTTTTTGGAATCAGAACATAATGAAGAATAAAATAAAAGTAATTTTGGATCGTTTTATAAAAACATATATAAAATTAATTACAATTTTCAGATTTTTAATGACCAAAGTCATTAATTAATTTGTAAGCCTCCATGCTGAAATGCAATACCGAAGTCCGGCCTTCATCAAAGATTGCTTGGCCAAAATTTCAATCAATTTGATTCCTCAACTTTTACAAAAAGCCGGATATGACGTCATAAAAGACATTTATCGAAAAAATGAAAAACAAGTTTCGGGATATCATACCCAGGAACTCTCATGTAAAATTTCATAAAGATCGGTCCAGTAGTTTACTCTGAATTGCTCTACACACACCCACGCACAGACAGACAGACAGACAGACACGCACAGACAGACAGACGCACACACACACACACACACACACACACACACACACACACACACACACACACACACACACACACACACACACACACACACACACACACACACACACACACACACACGCACCACGACCCTCGTCTCGATTCCCCCTCTATGTTAAAACATGACTAAATGTAACAAGTCGCGTAAGGCGAAATAACAACATCAAGTCAAGCTGTCAAACTCACAGAATGAAACTGATCAAAAGGATAAGAACGAACAAGTCGCGTAAGGCGAAATTAATACATTTAGTCAAGCTGTGGAACTCACAGAATGAAATTGAACGTAGTCCGCCGCTAGTGCAAAAGGCAGTGAAAGTGACGAGCTGTGCTTCATAGCACGCTTTACTGTCCTCTCTTCGTTTTAACTTTCTGAGCGTGTTTTTAATCCAAACATATCATATCTATATGTTTTGGGAATCAGGAACCGACAAGGAATAAGATGAAAGTGTTTTTAAATTGATTTGGAAAATTTAATTTTGATCATAATTTTTATATATTTAATTTTCAGAGCTTGTTTTTAATCCAAATATAACATATTTATATGTTTTTGGAATCAGACAATGATGAAGAATAAGATGAACGTAAATTTGGATCGTTTTATACAATTCTTTTTCTTTTTACAATTTTCAGATTTGTAATGACCAAAGTCATTAATTAATTTTTAAGCCACCAAGCTGAAATGCAATACCGAAGTCCGGCCTTCGTCGAAGATTGCTTGGCCAAAATTTCAATCAATTAGATTGAAAAATGAGGGTGTGACAGTGCCGCCTCAACTTTTACAAAATGCCGGATAGGACGTCATCAAAGGTATTTATCGAATATAAAAAAAACTTCCGGGATATCATTCCCAGGAACTCTCATGTAAAATTTCATAAAGATCGGTCCAGTAGTTTGGTCTGAATCGCTCTACACACACACACGCACAGACACACACACACACACACACACACACTCACACACACACACACACACACACACACACACACACACACACACACACACACACACACACACACACACACACACACACCACGACCCTCGTCTCGATTCCCCCTCTATGTTAACTTGACTAAATGTAAAAACGTCCGCAAGAAGCAGCCAGGCTGCTGTCTTTTGAATGACGCAAGATGATCTTTATCTTTTTCAAAGCCTGGATGTGTGTGGTGTGGTATACATGTTCGTTTACATGAGAAGCGAAGGGATCTTTAAAGGCTGCCATATTCGTAGCGTTCATGAATTAATTCATATTGTTTACATGTGCCAATAAGGTTATAAAACTGTACCTAAGGGGATAGAATAACGATTGGCTGTAGCTTTCGAACACAGAAAAAATTATTTCAGTATTGCAAAGTGGTGTTGATAGTGTCGAATGTTAACAGAACAGTCTCAAACGCCATCTTTGGTTTACGAAACGTCACGAAGTGACGTCAACGGTCTAACAATAGCCCAAGTCCTGGAGAACTGTTGCTCAACAATGCAATAAAGAATTAATTATTTCTCGTAATTGGTAAGGACTTCAAACCTAAAACTTTGCAGGAAGCTTAATTCATACATCCTCGCAACGATGGGAAAAGCCTTGAAAGTAATTAAACTAATTATATAGGACTATGTCAGCCTTTAACGAACGTAACATGGAGTGTATCTTATCCCTCGTACGCTCTCTTCAAAGAAACAAGCACACTGTGCACGACCACCATTCACCGACATTCCGTGACATACGCAGTCATTCACAAGACACGACGCGACCTCTTAAACATACAAGAAGTGCGAGATGAAAAATAAATCAAGAAGTATTATTGTCTGTGCTTTGGATAGTTATGAACAAGTACCCCCCACCCCCCCCCCCGCCCCCCATCCCCCCTGTCCCCATTACATCAAAAAGCCACCGACAAAAACGAAACTCAGCAGGGCCAGAAAAATGAGTCAAGGAGAAAAACACGATTAGAGCGCAACACGCGCCAACAGTTGTTGTCACGAGCGCTGCAGGGAAGTGATGTTATGTCACTTTAATTGGATGGGGTTTTTTTCACACAAAAAACCCCAACAACACAAAAAAAACACCTTCATCCACCATAGAGCTGTTTGAACAGCCATCCTCATGCAGCTGAAATAACACAGCAGTACGACTAACTACATTAAACTTACGCGACCTATATGGTGGAAAAAGTGTTCTTGAAGAAACAAAGACATAAGACATGAGATAAGACAGAAGATCATTTATTGTCCATACAATTAATTACAATAGATGGACAATTGTGGTTCATCTGCTCTTAAAACAACCAAACCAACATATGACAACAACATTAAAAAAAAAAAAAAAAAAAGAACCATAAAACATACAAGTAAGAACACCCAAAGTACTCTAGACAGGCACGTCCGCCACATCCATACTGCACACACACACACACACACACACACACACACACACACACACACACACACACACACACACACACACACACACACACACACACACACACACACACACACACTCACACTCGCACGCACACTCTCGCGCATATGAGTTATTGGTAAGAGATAGTAACCAATGCATCTATCACAATCCTAAAACGTATAGATAATAAAAACTTTTGGCCATTAAATATAAACAGTACATGCATCACAGAGGGTTTCCAATACAACAACCAACAACAAGTAATGCCTTCCTCTCTCCCCTCCTTCTGCCCCTCTTCCAACGTATCTGTGTTACAATGGAACCCCTTTTAAGACGCCCCCCAAATTACGACTCCCTCCCTTTTAAGACGCCCCCCAAATTACGACTCCCTCCCTTTTAAGACGCCCCCCAAATTACGACTCCCTCCCTTTTAAGACGCCCCCCAAATTACGACTCCCTCCCTTTTAAGACGCCCCCCAAATTACGACTCCCTCCCTTTTAAGGCCCTGGTTTTTTCTCAGACTTTTTGTGCATAAGCTGTGTAAATGTACTCCCATTTTGCTATGTAAATGTACTCCCATTTTGCTATGTAAATGTACTCCCATTTTGCTATGTAAATGTACTCCCATTTTGCTATGTAAATGTACTCCCATTTCAAGATTCCCTCATTTTTAAGACCTTGTTTTCTCAGATTGTTGGAGGTCTTAAAAGGGGGGTTCCACTGTACTTTGACTGTCATTGATATGTTTTTTCCTGTGAATGTGAAGCCTGGTGAAGCCTACCTCAGACTGTCATTGATATGTTTTTCCCTGTGAATGTGAAGCCTGGTGAAGCCTACCTCAGACTGTCATTGATATGGTTTTCCCTGTGAATGTGAAGCCTGGTGAAGCCTACCTCAGACTGTCATTGATATGTTTTTCCCTGTGAATGTGAAGCCTGGTGAAGCCTACCTCAGACTGTCATTGATATGTTTTCCCCTGTGAATGTGAAGCCTGGTGAAGCCTACCTCAGACTGTCATTGATATGTTTTTCCCTGTGAATGTGAAGCCTGGTGAAGCCTACCTCAGACTGTCATTGATATGTTTTTCCCTGTGAATGTGAAGCCTGGTGAAGCCTACCTCAGACTGTCATTGATATGTTTTTCCCTGTGAATGTGAAGCCTGGTGAAGCCTACCTCGTTTTTCCCTGTGAATGTGAAGCCTGGTGAAGCCTACCTCAGACTGTCATTGATATGTGTTTTCCTGTGAATGTGAAGCCTGGTGAAGCCTACCTCAGACTGTCATTGATATGTTTTTTCCTGTGAATGTGAAGCCTGGTGAAGCCTACCTCAGACTGTCATTGATATGTTTTTTCCTGTGAATGTGAAGCCTGGTGAAGCCTACCTCAGACTGTCATTGATATGTTTTTTCCTGTGAATGTGAAGCCTGGTGAAGCCTACCTCAGACTGTCGTTGATATGTTTTTTCCTGTGAATGTGAAGCCTGGTGAAGCCTACCTCAGACTGTCATTGATATGTTTTTCCCTGTGAATGTGAAGCCTGGTGAAGCCTACCTCAGACTGTCATTGATATGTTTTTTCCTGTGAATGTGAAGCCTGGTGAAGCCTACCTCAGACTGTCATTGATATGTTTTTTCCTGTGAATGTGAAGCCTGGTGAAGCCTACCTCAGACTGTCATTGATATGTTTTTCCCTGTGAATGTGAAGCCTGGTGAAGCCTACCTCAGACTGTCATTGATATGTTTTTCCCTGTGAATGTGAAGCCTGGTGAAGCCTACCTCAGACTGTCATTGATATGTTTTTCCCTGTGAATGTGAAGCCTGGTGAAGCCTACCTCAGACTGTCATTGATATGTTTTTCCCTGTGAATGTGAAGCCTGGTGAAGCCTACCTCAGACTGTCATTGATATGTTTTCCCCTGTGAATGTGAAGCCTGGTGAAGCCTACCTCAGACTGTCATTGATATGTTTTTCCCTGTGAATGTGAAGCCTGGTGAAGCCTACCTCGTTTTTCCCTGTGAATGTGAAGCCTGGTGAAGCCTACCTCAGACTGTCATTGATATGTGTTTTCCTGTGAATGTGAAGCCTGGTGAAGCCTACCTCAGACTGTCATTGATATGTTTTTTCCTGTGAATGTGAAGCCTGGTGAAGCCTACCTCAGACTGTCATTGATATGTTTTTTCCTGTGAATGTGAAGCCTGGTGAAGCCTACCTCAGACTGTCATTGATATGTTTTTCCCTGTGAATGTGAAGCCTGGTGAAGCCTACCTCAGACTGTCATTGATATGTTTTCCCCTGTGAATGTGAAGCCTGGTGAAGCCTACCTCAGACTGTCATTGATATGTTTTTCCCTGTGAATGTGAAGCCTGGTGAAGCCTACCTCAGACTGTCATTGATATGTTTTTCCCTGTGAATGTGAAGCCTGGTGAAGCCTACCTCAGACTGTCATTGATATGTTTTTCCCTGTGAATGTGAAGCCTGGTGAAGCCTACCTCAGACTGTCACGCACCTACCTGCTCACTCCCACGCCTTCTGTCACGCGACTTGATCAATGCCGCTTAAGAGGTTCAGTCATTGTGCTGTTGAGCTGACTGGAATCCAGTCATCCACATTTCAGCTTGGAAAGGCACTTTTCTAAAAGTGATTGATAAATGAACGAATTCCTTTTCATGTGGCTCCATCAGAGGATCTATATAAAAACTCTAATTAAATCAGACGAAAATATCAGCTCTAGTGAAGCGAACCATCCCCAGGCGAAACAGCAAAGCTGCCTTGAGATTTTACGTATCAGAGTGTAAGTCTGCACTGGCGATAAGAAGTTGTTGGTTTCTATTTAATGACTGAAATGTGTCGTCCAAATGCACGTTGGAGGACACTAAAAAGCATACAAACAAATGCACCTCCGGGACAAACTGTGTCTGGCCTGTCTGAAAACACCTCCGGGACAACCTGTGTCTGGCCTGTCTGAAAACACCTCCGGGACAACCTGTGTCTGGCCTGTCTGAAAACACCTCCGGGACAAACTGTGTCTGACCTGTCTGAAAACACCTCCGGGACAACCTGTGTATGGCCTGTCTGAAAACACCTCTGGGACAACCTGTGTCTGGCCTGTCTGAAAACACCTCCGGGACAAACTGTGTCTGGACTGTCTGAAAACACCTCCGGGACAACCTGTGTCTGGCCTGTCTAAAAACACCTCCGGGACAACCTGTGTCTGGCCTGTCTGAAGACACCTCCGGGACAACCTGTGTCTGGCCTGTCTGAAAACACCCCCGGGACAACCTGTGTCTGGCCTGTCTGAAAACACCTCCGGGACAACCTGTGTCTGGCTTGTCTGAAAACACCTCGGGACAACCTGTGTCTGGCCTGTCTGAAAACACCTCCGGGACAACCTGTGTCAGGCCTGTCTGAAAACCTCTCCGGGACAACCTGTGTCTGGCCTGTCTGAAAACACCTCGGGACAACCTGTGTCTGGCCTGTCTGAAAACACCTCCGGGACAACCTGTGTCTGGCCTGTCTGAAAACACCTCCGGGACAACCTGTGTCTGGCCTGTCTGAAAACACCTCCGGGACAACCTGTGTTCTGGCCTGTCTGAAAACACCTCCGGGACAACCTGTGTCTGGCCTGTCTGAAAACACCTCCGGGACAACCTGTGTCTGGCCTGTCTCAAAACACCTCCGGGACAACCTGTGTTCTGGCCTGTCTGAAAACACCTCCGGGACAACCTGTGTCGGGCCTGTCTGAAAACACCTCCGGGACAACCTGTGTCTGGCCTGTCTGAAAACACCTCCGGGACAACCTGTGTTCTGGCCTGTCTGAAAACACCTCCGGGACAACCTGTGTCGGGCCTGTCTGAAAACACCTCCGGGACAACCTGTGTTCTGGCCTGTCTGAAAACACTTCCGGGACACCCTGTGTCTTGCCTGTCTCAAAACACCTCCGGGACAACCTGTGTCAGGCCTGTCTGAAAACACCTCCGGGACAACCTGTGTCAGGCCTGTCTGAAAAAACCTCCGGGAAAAATTGTGTCTGGCCTGTCTGAAAACACCTCCGGGACAACCTGTGTCTGGCCTGCCTCAAAACACCTCCGGGACAACCTGTGTCTGGCCTGTCTCAAAACACCTCCGGGACAACCTGTGTCAGGCCTGTCTGAAAAAACCTCCGGGACAAATTGTGTCTGGCCTGTCTGAAAACACCTCCGGGACAACCTGTGTCTGGCCTGTCTCAAAACACCTCCGGGACAACCTGTGTCTGGCCTGTCTGAAAACACCTCCGGGACAACCTGTGTCTGGCCTGTCTAAAAACACCTCCGGGACAACCTGTGTCTGGCCTGTCTGAAAACACCTCCGAGACAAACTGTGTCTGGCCTGTCTGAAAACACCTCCGGGACAACCTGTGTCTGGCCTGTCTGAAAACACCTCCGGGACAACCTGTGTCTGGCCTGTCTGAAAACACCTCCGGGACAACCTGTGTCTAGCCTGTCTAAAAACACCTCCGGGACAACCTGTGTCTAGCCTGTCTGAAAACACCTCCGGAACAACCTGTGTCTGGCCTGTCTGAAAACACCTCCGGGACAACCTGTGTCTGGCCTGTCTAAAAACACCTCCGGGACAACCTGTGTCTGGCCTGTCTGAAAACACCTCCGCGTGAGAGGTTTGGCTGCCAGCGCGGTGAAGATAAAGAGGGAACATTTTCTCTGCCCGCGCGGCAGCAAGCATGATGTCTCTGAACTGAGTGAGCAAGAAACGAAGGACGGCGTTGTGATGAATGGACAACCACATTTCTTTATTCTCACACTAATTAGTTGTCTCAGTGCGCGAATAAAAACAGTATATCGCATTTCTTATTTACACGAGTTTTTTAAGGTCATGAACTTCAGAAAAGACTGCTGAGTAGCATGCAAAAAGACATGATCAGTGTGCCTTTCTTTGTTAGGAAATGTTATACTTCTGAATGCACGATTTTCTGGCAATTCAACCACCGGGATATGGATCGATTTGCTGGAACTGTGCATGGGGTTACAGACATGGAAGCAAAAGAACCTGTCCATTTTTTGTTTGTAATGTAACAATACAGATCATTCGATATGTGGCAGATCATTCGATATGTACAAAGATTTGACCCTCTAGTGAGCAAAACATTGAAAATGTGAAGATCGGTAATGCATCATCTGCAGACGTTTTCTGCACTCGAAAGAGTGATTTGCAACTCAATCTTAAACAAAAGTTTTCACCTTTTCGCCTCCCGAATAACATAGTGCGTACAAGTTAATTGTGCTTGAAGTAACTCGAAACATACCTGTTTGTAAGCCACTGAAGGTGCTACTTTATGTAGAATTTAGCGAAAATGATGGCGGTACAGCCGTGGGTGTGATTTGTCCTATGATTTACTGTCTACAAAATTCAATAGTTATATACTTGAGGGCCCCAAAGGGATTAAAATCGTGATCGTGATTGGCGATTTTTGACCTTTCTGTGACCGTGATTGCCGAAATTTCCATTTCTGTGATCGTGATGGGACTTTGCCTGTGATCCGTGATGACAAAAAAATCAAGTATCGTGATCGTGATCGTCATTTGTTTTCGTGATCGTGATGGGCATTATTGCAAAGCATTTTATTTTCAACGTATATTTTTCACCGCTGTATCACTCTATGATCCTCTATTCGTCAAGGTGTTCGTGATCGTGAAAACAAAAATCAAGGTAACTGTGATCGTGAAAGATAAAATTTCCCTTCCCGTGATCGTGATGATACCCCCCCTTTGGGGCCCTCATACTTAGCTCCAAAATAACCCCCACTTGAGAGCACTCGTAGCTGAAAAAGTTCGAAGACCTCCGCCTTTTATTGCACGTATAGCATTGGCCTTTTTGCACCAGGCACTGTCTGGTTAGTTTACTGCAAACAAGCCTGAATTGGCTGAACAAGTCTTCTGTTAGTTTTAAAGCCAACAAGTTGGAATGTGTATATCACGGCTGCTGATAGTGAAATGCCAATGCGCTGGAAGTAGTAGTACAATTGCGCTGTGCCTGCCTGCCATCAAGGTAATTAACTGTAGACGTCCGCCCCTTGATCAAGCTGTAAATAAAGAAGGGCGCGCCAGAGTTCGCCGGACGCTAGAGTTTATTCAAAGATCTTCTACAGCTAGCGTACAGATCTGTGGTTTATCTTCACTGGTATGGAAACCTATGTCTTGTTCCAAAAGAACGGCTGGGTGCGCTCGGTTGACACGTTCCAGTTCTCCTGCTGCTTCCCTGCGTTCGCCGAATCTATCCCGACGTTCAAAGGTACATTTCTTATAGCGAAAGCTGTCATATTCTCCCCACAGATCTGTTCAGGATATAGGAGGGATAAGAACATCTTCAACTGAAACACATACCAAAAACTTCCAAAAACAAAGAGACTGCCAACGTTCCAAAATTCAGAATAAAAAACCCAGAATGGTAAGTTGTTGGAACGTTTGTTATTTACAACACAATACGTTACAGTCACAGATATTTTGACCCAGCGGTCTTTTAAGTGAACAGACAAACAATTAATAATTAAACAAAGACTTAGCTCGCAAAAGGTGCAGCCGCTTGGGGAGAAGACACAAGCGAGGCAATTATTATGTTTGTGTCTGTAATTAATGTTTGTTTGTGTATGTAATTAATGTTTGTTTGTGTATGTAATTAATGTTTGTTTGTGTATGTAATTAATGTTTGTTTGTGTGTGTAATTAATGTTTGTTTGTGTGTGTAATTAATGTTTGTTTGTGTGTGTAATTAATGTTTGTTTGTGTGTGTAATTAATGTTTGTTTGTGTGTGTAATTAATGTTTGTTTGTGTGTGTAATTAATGTTTGTTTGTGTGTGTAATTAATGTTTGTTTGTGTGTGTAATTAATGTTTGTTTGTGTGTGTAATTAATGTTTGTTTGTGTGTGTAATTAATGTTTGTTTGTGTGTGTAATTAATGTTTGTTTGTGTGTGTAATTAATGTTTGTTTGTGTGTGTAATTAATGTTTGTTTGTGTGTGTAATTAATGTTTGTTTGTGTCTGTAATTAATGTTTGTTTGTGTCTGTAATTAATGTTTGTTTGTGTCTGTAATTAATGTGTGTTTGTGTGTGTAATTAATGTTTGTTTGTGTATGTAATTGATGTTTGTTTGTGTCTATAATTAATGTTTGTTTGTGTCTGTAATTAATGTTTGTTTGTGTCTGTAATTAATGTTTGTTTGTGTATGTAATTAATGTTTGTTTGTGTATGTAATTAATGTTTGTTTGTGTATGTAATTAATGTTTGTTTGTGTATGTAATTAATGTTTGTTTGTGTAATTAATGTTTGTTTGTGTCTGTAATTAATGTTTGTGTGTGTAATTAATGTTTGTTTGTGTGTGTAATTAATGTTTGTTTGTGTATGTAATTAATGTTTGTTTGTGTGTGTAATTAATGTTTGTTTGTGTGTGTAATTAATGTTTGTTTGTGTGTGTAATTAATGTTTGTTTGTGTATGTAATTAATGTTTGTTTGTGTATGTAATTAATGTTTGTTTGTGTATGTAATTAATGTTTGTTTGTGTGTGTAATTAATGTTTGTTTGTGTATGTAATTAATGTTTGTTTGTGTATGTAATTAATGTTTGTTTGTGTATGTAATTAATGTTTGTTTGTGTATGTAATTAATGTTTGTTTGTGTATGTAATTAATGTTTGTTTGTGTATGTAATTAATGTTTGTTTGTGTATGTAATTAATGTTTGTTTGTGTATGTAATTAATGTTTGTTTGTGTGTGTAATAATGTTTGTTTGTGTGTGTAATTAATGTTTGTTTGTGTGTGTAATTAATGTTTGTTTGTGTATGTAATTAATGTTTGTTTGTGTATGTAATTAATGTTTGTTTGTGTATGTAATTAATGTTTGTTTGTGTGTGTAATTAATGTTTGTTTGTGTATGTAATTAATGTTTGTTTGTGTGTGCACTTGCAAGACCGCTGGGTCGAAATATCTGTGACTGTAACGTATTGTTTTATAATTAGCAACCGTTCCAACGACTTATATTTTTTTCTTTTTTGATTGACTTACAAAAGTCAACAGTGGCTGCTTCCTGTGCATTGTCGTGATGTTATGTTGAATTGGTTTAGTAATTAAGTGATGCTGGGGCCATGTCATTACTTATTTGTGCTATGTGTCCAAGTAAAACATGTGATTGCACGTGCAAGCCGGGTCAGATGAGTGGCTGCTTCCTGTGCATTGTCGTGATGTTATGTTGAATTAGTTTAGTAAGTGACACTTATGTCCACAGGTGAATAGAATTCAGTACACACCCAAATGTGTACATGCTGGAGCCATGCCATTACTTATTTGTGCTATGTGTCCAAACATATGTTGTGATTGCACGTGCAAGCCGGGTCACATGAGTGGCGGTGAATACGACAGTGTGTAGGACGGACGGTACTCATTGTACACACTGGTATACAACCATGTCAATGCCCTGGGGTAGGGATGTACAGAAGCACACGATCTACCAACGTGCTACATGATTTCAAGTGCAATTCAGTGATTGTAACGTTATGATTTGTCACAACTAAACGTTCTTATACCTTGCTTGGGTTTCAGTTTTTGGTACAAAAATATCATTGCATCACTCGGTCGATCACGACGTATTTATAGCCGCACCACGTTTGGAAGAGTCCCATTATTTGGGAGGCAAGACTGTTAAAATAAGGTCTGACAGGACGCATTATTTGTCCAAATGACGAACGGCCGCGACCTGCAATGAACCCAACCAAAATGGAAACATGCAATGCTGAAGAGACGGAAGTCTCTGGCCTAGCTGATCATTGTTCTTGCGTGTTTTGCCAATGGACGTTTTCAGTTACACTCTATTCGGCACATGAACTGACAATTTTCCCCTGAACCCTGTTTCCTTTAATTGCCATTTATTTCATTTAAAACTGCGTCTCTGTGTTTTTTCATTGCGCTACATTCTTCGGGTTTCTTCTCAGCCAATCATATATCTTTTTTTCAAGTTTCTTTTCAGCCATTCACATTACTTTCTCGTGTCTCTTTCGAACAATCACATTACTTTCTCGGGTTTCTTTTGGGCCAATCACATCTGTTTCTTGGGTTACTTTTCATCCAACAACATCCGTGTCTCTGGTTTCTTTTCAGCTAATCATATCAGTTTATTGCTTTACTTCTCGGCCAATCACATCCCTTTCGCGGGTTTCTTCTCCGAGAGTCACATTGTCCAGATGTTCTGTTATCTCAAAACACACGATTCATAGATATCCACGACCCTGGGAGCACCGGGCCAATGGCCTGTATCATCTGTCTGGCTTACATCCCATCCGACGGCCGACACCATTAATTCCGATTGATTGTACATTCAGAACACTGACCGCACATACACATCCTTGACCAGTCCTGTAATTGATTTTGTCCGGTTCGTTCGAACGTGCACCACCACGATACACTGATCAGGGCTCAATGTTCGTCGTGCTCGAAATCCGCGTTAATAATGGTAGGATGAGATCGTTGACAGGATAAATCCTACTGCAATGTCAGTGACCAATCTCCGACGGTGCATTCAGACCACGGGGCAACAAGCAGACAAGCAGGACAAATGAAAGGTCAAGGTATAACACGTCCACAATCCTTAACTCCAGTTGAAAAGTTACAACATATATTCGGCTGTGGTTGTTTTATGACCTTTGCTATCGATCTGTCTCTCTCTGTCTGTCTTTCTCTCTCTGTCTGTCTTTCTGTCTCTGTCTCTCTCTGTCTGTCTTTCTGTCTCTTTCTCTCTCTGTCTGTCTTTCTGTCTCTGTCTCTCTCTGTCTGTCTTTCTGTCTCTGTCTCTCTCTGTCTGTCTTTCTGTCTCTCTCTGTCTGTCTTTCTGTCTCTGTCTCTCTCTGTCTGTCTTTCTGTCTCTTTCTCTCTCTGTCTGTCTTTCTGTTTCTGTCTCCTCTCTGTCTGTCTTTCTGTCTCCTCTCTGTCTTTCTTTCTGTCTCCTCTCTGTCTTTCTGTCTCCTCTCTGTCTTTCTTTCTGTCTCCTCTCTCTGTCTGTCTTTCTGTCTCTTTCTCTCTCTGTCTGTCTCTGTCTCTCTCTGTCTGTCTTTCTGTCTCTTTCTCTCTCTGTCTGTCTTTCTGTCTCTGTCTCTCTCTGTCTGTCTTTCTGTCTCTGTCTCTCTCTGTCTGTCTTTCTGTCTCTGTCTCTCTCTGTCTGTCTTTCTGTCTCTGTCTCTCTCTGTCTGTCTTTCTGTCTCTTTCTCTCTCTGTCTGTCTTTCTGTCTCTTTCTCTCTCTGTCTGTCTTTCTGTCTCTTTCTCTCTCTGTCTGTCTTTCTGTCTCTTTCTCTCTCTGTCTGTCTTTCTGTCTCTGTCTCTCTCTGTCTGTCTCTCTGTCTCTGTCTCTCTCTCTCTGTCTTTCTGTCTCTTTCTCTCTCTGTCTGTTTTTCTGTCTCTGTCTCTCTCTGTCTGTCTTTCTGTCTCTTTCTCTCTCTGTCTGTCTTTCTGTCTCTGTCTCTCTCTGTCTGTCTTTCTGTCTCTGTCTCTCTCTGTCTGTCTTTCTGTCTCTCTCTGTCTCTTTCTCTCTCTGTCTGTCTTTCTGTCTCTGTCTCTCTCTGTCTGTCTTTCTGTCTCTGTCTGTCTTTCTGTCTCTTTCTCTCTCTGTCTGTCTTTCTGTCTCTTTCTCTCTCTGTCTGTCTTTCTGTCTCTGTCTCTCTCTGTCTGTCTTTCTGTCTCTGTCTCTCTCTGTCTGTCTTTCTGTCTCTTTCTCTCTCTGTCTGTCTTTCTGTCTCTGTCTCTCTCTGTCTGTCTTTCTGTCTCTGTCTCTCTCTGTCTGTCTTTCTGTCTCTTTCTCTCTCTGTCTGTCTTTCTGTCTCTGTCTCTCTCTGTCTGTCTTTCTGTCTCTGTCTCTCTCTGTCTGTCTTTCTGTCTCTTTCTCTCTCTGTCTGTCTTTCTGTCTCTGTCTCTCTCTGTCTGTCTTTCTGTCTCTGTCTCTCTCTGTCTGTCTTTCTGTCTCTTTCTGTCTCTGTCTGTCTTTCTGTCTCTTTCTGTCTCTGTCTGTCTTTCTGTCTCTTTCTGTCTCTGTCTTTCTTTCTGTCTCCTCTCTGTCTTTCTGTCTCTGTCTCTCTCTGTCTGTCTTTCTGTCTCTGTCTCTCTCTGTCTGTCTTTCTGTCTCTTTCTCTCTCTGTCTGTCTTTCTGTCTCTTTCTCTCTCTGTCTGTCTTTCTGTCTCTGTCTCTCTCTGTCTGTCTTTCTGTCTCTTTCTCTCTCTGTCTGTCTTTCTGTCTCTGTCTCTCTCTTTCTGTCTCTGTCTCTCTATGTCTGTCTTTCTGTCTCTGTCTCTCTCTGTCTGTCTTTCTGTCTCTTTCTCTCTCTGTCTGTCTTTCTGTCTCTTTCTCTCTCTGTCTGTCTTTCTGTCTCTTTCTCTCTCTGTCTGTCTTTCTGTCTCTTTCTCTCTCTGTCTGTCTTTCTGTCTCTGTCTCTCTCTGTCTGTCTTTCTGTCTCTGTCTCTCTCTGTCTGTCTTTCTGTCTCTTTCTCTCTCTGTCTGTCTTTCTGTCTCTTTCTCTCTCTGTCTGTCTTTCTGTCTCTTTCTCTCTCTGTCTGTCTTTCTCTCTCTGTCTGTCTTTCTGTCTCTGTCTCTCTCTGTCTGTCTTTCTGTCTCTTTCTCTCTCTGTCTGTCTTTCTGTCTCTTTCTCTCTCTGTCTGTCTTTCTCTCTCTGTCTGTCTTTCTGTCTCTGTCTCTCTCTGTCTGTCTTTCTGTCTCTGTCTCTCTCTGTCTGTCTTTCTCTCTCTGTCTGTCTTTCTGTCTCTTTCTCTCTCTGTCTGTCTTTCTGTCTCTTTCTCTCTCTGTCTGTCTTTCTGTCTCTCTCTGTCTCTTTCTCTCTCTGTCTCTGTTTCTGTCTCTGTCTCTCTCTCTTTCTGTCTCTCTCTCTCTCACAAACTATCTGTCTCTGTCTCTCTCTCTGTTTCTCTCTCTGTCTCTGTCTCTGTCTCTCCCTGTCTCTCTGTCTCTCTCTCTCTGTCTTTCTGTCTCTGTCTCTCTCTGTCTGTCTTTCTGTCTCTGTATCTCTCTGTCTGTCTTTATGTCTCTCTCTCTCTCTCTCTGTCTTTCTGTCTCTTTCTCTCTCTGTCTGTCTTTCTCTCTCTGTCTGTCTTTCTCTCTCTGTCTGTCTTTCTGTCTCTTTCTCTCTCTGTCTGTCTTTCTGTCTCTTTCTCTCTCTGTCTGTCTTTCTGTCTCTGTCTCTCTCTGTCTGTCTTTCTGTCTCTGTCTCTCTCTGTCTGTCTTTCTGTCTCTTTCTCTCTCTGTCTGTCTTTCTCTCTCTGTCTGTCTTTCTGTCTCTGTCTCTCTCTGTCTGTCTTTCTGTCTCTGTCTCTCTCTGTCTGTCTTTCTGTCTCTGTCTCTCTCTGTCTGTCTTTCTGTCTCTTTCTCTCTCTGTCTGTCTTTCTGTCTCTGTCTCTCTCTGTCTGTCTTTCTCTCTCTGTCTCTCTCTGTCTGTCTTTTTGTCTCTTTCTCTCTCTGTCTGTCTTTCTGTCTCTGTCTCTCTCTGTCTGTCTTTCTGTCTCTTTCTCTCTCTGTCTGTCTTTCTGTCTCTGTCTCTCTCTGTCTGTCTTTCTGTCTCTTTCTCTCTCTGTCTGTTTTTCTGTCTCTGTCTCTCTCTGTCTGTCTTTCTGTCTCTTTCTCTCTCTGTCTGTCTTTCTGTCTCTGTCTCTCTCTGTCTGTCTTTCTGTCTCTTTCTCTCTCTGTCTGTTTTTCTGTCTCTGTCTCTCTCTGTCTGTCTTTCTGTCTCTTTCTCTCTCTGTCTGTCTTTCTGTCTCTTTCTCTCTCTCTGTCTGTCTTTCTGTCTCTTTCTCTCTCTGTCTGTCTTTCTGTCTCTGTCTCTCTCTGTCTGTCTTTCTGTCTCTTTCTCTCTCTGTCTGTCTTTCTGTCTCTGTCTCTCTCTGTCTGTCTTTCTGTCTCTGTCTGTCTTTCTCTCTCTG
Organism: Littorina saxatilis; assembly: GCF_037325665.1. Lineage (NCBI taxonomy): Eukaryota > Metazoa > Mollusca > Gastropoda > Littorinimorpha > Littorinidae > Littorina > Littorina saxatilis. The sequence continues at coordinate 16,595 of NW_027128766.1, forward strand.
TCTCTCTCTGTCTGTCTTTCTGTCTCTTTCTCTCTCTGTCTGTCTTTCTGTCTCTTTCTCTCTCTCTGTCTGTCTTTCTGTCTCTATCTCTCTCTGTCTGTCTTTCTGTCTCTGTCTCTCTCTGTCTGTCTTTCTGTCTCTGTCTCTCTCTGTCTGTCTTTCTGTCTTTTTCTCTCTCTGTCTATCTTTCTGTCTCTCTCTCTCTCTCTCTCTGTCTTTCTGTCTCTTTCTCTCTCTGTCTGTCTTTCTGTCTCTGTCTCTCTCTGTCTGTCTTTCTGTCTCTGTCTCTCTCTGTCTCTTTCTCTCTCTGTCTGTCTTTCTCTCTCTGTCTGTCTTTCTGTCTCTGTCTCTCTCTGTCTGTCTTTCTGTCTCTGTCTCTCTCTGTCTGTCTTTCTGTCTCTTTCTCTCTCTGTCTGTCTTTCTGTCTCTTTCTGTCTCTGTCTGTCTTTCTCTCTCTGTCTGTCTTTCTGTCTCTTTCTCTCTCTGTCTGTCTTTCTGTCTCTTTCTCTCTCTGTCTGTCTTTCTGTCTCTTTCTCTCTCTGTCTGTCTTTCTGTCTCTGTCTCTCTCTGTCTGTCTTTCTGTCTCTTTCTCTCTCTGTCTGTCTTTCTGTCTCTGTCTCTCTCTGTCTGTCTTTCTGTCTCTTTCTCTCTCTGTCTGTCTTTCTGTCTCTTTCTCTCTCTGTCTGTCTTTCTGTCTCTGTCTCTCTCTGTCTGTCTTTCTCTCTCTGTCTCTCTCTGTCTGTCTTTCTGTCTCTCTCTCTGTCTGTCTTTCTGTCTCTTTCTCTCTGTCTGTCTTTCTCTCTCTGTCTCTCTCTGTCTGTCTTTCTGTCTCTTTCTCTCTCTGTCTGTCTTTCTGTCTCTTTCTCTCTCTGTCTGTCTTTCTCTCTCTGTCTCTCTCTGTCTCTCTCTCTGTTTCTCTCTCTCTCTCTGTCTTTCTCTGTCTCTGTCTCTCTCTGTCTCTCTCTCTGTCTCTCTCTCTCTGTCTGTCTCTCTCTGTCTCTCTCTCTGTCTGTCTTTCTCTGTCTGTCTTTCTCTCTCTGTCTCTCTCTGTCTTTCTTTCTGTCTCCTCTCTGTCTTTCTTTCTGTCTCCTCTCTGTCTTTCTTTCTGTCTCCTCTCTGTCTTTCTTTCTGTCTCCTCTCTGTCTGTCTTTCTGTCTCCTCTCTGTCTTTCTTTCTGTCTCCTCTCTGTCTTTCTTTCTGTCTCCTCTCTGTCTTTCTTTCTGTCTCCTCTCTGTCTTTCTTTCTGTCTCCTCTCTGTCTTTCTTTCTGTCTCCTCTCTGTCTTTCTTTCTGTCTCTTTCTCTCTCTATCTGTCTTTCTGTCTCTGTCTCTCTCTGTCTGTCTTTCTGTCTCTTTCTCTCTCTATCTGTCCTGTCTTTGTATCTCTCTGTCTGCCTTTATTTCTTTTCTCTCTCTCTCTCTCTCTCTCTCTCTCTCTCTCTCTCTCTCTCTCTCGCCGGCACGGTTGGCCTAGTGGTAAGGCGTCCGCCCCGTGAGCGGGAGGTTGTGGGTTCGAACCCCGGCCGTGTGGTCATAACATATAACATGATGGGTCATCCTTGTATCTTCTGTGAGTGTATGCCTTTTGTTTTGATATTTGCGAACATGTCATTGCAAACAACAACAACAACATCAACCACCACTACAACAACAACAACAACAACAACAACAACAACAACAACAACAAGTGACAAAGAGTAGAAAAAGCAGAGCATCAAGAAGATATAAAACAATGCGAAGCAAAGACAATACCATACATTATCTATATTCTGAATAATAACGGACCTCTTAAAGTCGTGATCTATGCAAGACTGACAAGGTCTATCTCATACCCTTAGCTAACCCCTGATCTCTGACAGGAGCAGACAAGCTGAGACGAACAGAAAAAAAACATCGACAGACACTGGACACTGCGAGGAATCTAGCTAGTCTAATCAACCAATCAAGAGGCTTCTGTGGGCAGGAAACGAATGGCGACACACACCTCACCAGTGGCGACACAATGCAGGGCAGGGTTTCAGCAGCCAGACTGTCAATTTGTAAATCTCTCGTTTCTCAAAGCTAAGTGAAAGAAAGGCATGGCCTCGCTTTCGCAACAGCAGGCATACTGTAAGTGGGTGTGGTGTCTCTGCTTTCACCCAGCTAAGTGTGTATGGTATATCTGCTTTCACTCAGCTAAGTGTGTGTGGTATATCTGCTTTCACTCAGCTAAGTGTGTATGGTATCTCTGCTTTCACCCAGCTAAGTGTGTATGGTATCTCTGCTTTCACCCAGCAAAGTGTGTATGGTATTTCAGCTTTTACCCAGCTAAGTGTGTATGGTATCTCTGCTTTTACTCAGCTAAGCGTGTGTGGTGTATCTGCTTTCACCCCGCTAAGTGTGTATGGTATCTCTGCTTTCACCCAGCTAAGTGTGTATGGTATCTCTGCTTTCACCCAGCTAAGTGTGTATGGTATCTCTGCTTTCACCCAGCTAAGTGTGTATGGTATATCTGCTTTCACCCCGCTAAGTGTGTATGGTATCTCTGCTTTCACCCCGCTAAGTGTGTATGGTATCATTGCTTTCACCCAGCTAAGTGTGTATGGTATATCTGCTTTCACACAGCTAAGTGTGTATGGTATCATTGCTTTCACCCAGCTAAGTGTGTTTGCTATATCTGCTTTCACCCAGCTAACTGTGTATGGTATATCTGCTTTCACTCAGCTAAGTGTGTATGGTATCTCTGCTTTCACTCAGCTAAGTGGGTATGTTATCTCTGCTTTCATTTAGCTAAGAGTGTATGGTATATCTGCTTTCATTCAGCTAAGTGTGTATGGTATATCTGCTTTCATTTAGCTAAGTGTGTATGGTATATCTGCTTTCACCCAGCTAAGTGTGTATGGTATATCTGCTTTCACTCAGCTAAGTGTGTATGGTATATGTGATTATGGTATCTCTGCTTTCACCCAGCTAAGTGTGTATGGTATATCTGCGTTCATTCAGCTAAGTGTGTATGGTATCTCTGCTTTCACCCCGCTAAGTGTGTATGGTATATCTGCTTTCACCCCGCTAAGTGTGTATGGTATCTCTGCTTTCACCCAGCTAAGTGTGTATGGTATATCTGCTTTCACTCAGCTAAGTGTGTATGGTATATCTGCTTTCACCCAGCTAAGTGTGTGTGGTATATGTGCTTTCACCCAGCTAACTGTGTATGGTATATCTGCTTTCACTCAGCTAAGTGTGTATGGTATGTCTGCTTTCATTCAGCTAAGTGTGTATGGTATATGTGCTTACACCCAGCTTGGTGTGTATGGTATGTCTGCTTTCACCCCGCTAAGTGTGTATGGTATCTCTGCTTTCACCCCGCTAAGTGTGTATGGTATCTCTGCTTTCACCCCGCTAAGTGTGTATGGTATCTCTGCTTTCACCCCGCTAAGTGTGTATGGTATCTCTGCTTTCACCCAGCTAAGTGTGTATGGTATATCTGCTTTCACCCAGCTAAGTGTGTATGGTATCTCTGCTTTCACCCAGCTAAGTGTGTATGGTATATCTGCTTTCACTCAGCTAAGTGTGTATGGTATATCTGCTTTCACTCAGCTAAGTGTGTATGGTATCTCTGCTTTCATTCAGCTAAGTGTGTATGGTATCTCTGCTTTCACCCAGCTAAGTGTGTATGATATCTCTGCTTTCACCCAGCTAAGTGTGTAAGGTATGTTTGCTTTCACCCCGCTAAGTGTGTATGGTATCTCTGCTTTCACCCCGTTAAGTGTGTATGGTATCTCTGCTTTCACCCCGTTAAGTGTGTATGGTATCTCTGCTTTCACCCCGTTAAGTGTGTATGGTATCTCTGCTTCCAGACACCGAAGAGAGAAAAGCAAAGCCTCGCTTCCGACACAATCATGTAACAGCACAGACACTGTTAACTAAACATTTACTTTCAGGCAACTACGAGAAAGAAAGGCAAAGCCTCGCTTTTGCAACAGCAGAGATTTTGTTATTTAATTATCATCCCTGTTTTCAGCAAGCTAAGGGCAAAGCATGTAAAGTCACGATTCCGCCACATGAAGGGAAAATGCGAGGAGACGTATCCGTCATTTCCTTGACCAAGACCCCCGGGTCATTTTCTGCATCAGTCCGCTGTGTTTTCACCATCGACCCTCCCAGCAGGGGAGACACAATGATTATCATGTGCACACCGGGAGATAGATGGGCCGGTCCGTGTCACAGACAACGTCGTCATTAGGATCTTCTCGGTGCAGAGAGTTATAGAACACGGTGATTATAAGATGAAATATATACCAGTGGCTGCTTCTTTAAATCTGTAATTCTAGTTGACCGTTACTCATTTTCTATCATTCATTGTGCTCATAATCCCAGTATCCCGGTAACACTAATTGGTTCCGATGTCAAGTCTCCGTTACAAACTGTTCTCACGGCGTAAAGGTCTTGTTGATTTTCTGTTACTTGAACACACAAACAAAAGCACATAGACACGCAGACAAACACACACACTCACACACTCACACACACACTCTCACACATGCACACACACACACACACACACATACACGCACACACACACACACTCACACACACACATACATACACACACACACACACTCACACACATACACACACACACACACACACACACACTCACACACACACATACATACACACACACACACACACTCACACACACACACTGAGAGCCAGAAAGCTTAGTCAGCGTGTTTTTAACCGTACTGTTGTTGTGGTTAACAGCAAGAAGCCAACCGTGTGATTGCCTGACCAAGACATACAAGTTACGGTACACGCACCTCCGTGCTTACCTTACCTACCAGGTGAGCCAGCACTCATCTCTACACGATGTTACGTTGGGGGTGACCATTTCTCAACTGGAACAAGTACCAAACAGTCAACAGCACAGGTACTCTCTGTACAGATTGGGATTTTCTTGTTGAATTCATTTTGCAACCGACACCAGAGCCAACATGTAAAATTAATTGTGTAAACAAAGAAATGAGGATGTTGATTTGTGTTATACGTTATTTGTATTTTGACCAAAATAGGACATTTTAAAAAGATCGCGACAGTCGGTGTTCCTCCGAGACCACGCTAGCGGTCAAGGTGAACAATGACTGTCGAGATCTGAATAAAATGTCATATTTTAGTCAAACATACGAATATCAGTTATGTATCGATCGATTTTCGTTAGAGCTCATTTTATTTTTCAAGATTGAACTCACACAAACGCATACTCTTTTGTAGCTCAGCCCAGCCGTTTACAAATGAGTTTCAGTCGGCCTCTGACGTCACATGGCCCATAGAAGGGGAATTCAATACTCAATCGATACATTGTCAGGATTTATCTAACGAAAATTACAATGGTAAAGATCACTCCGCAAAACAAACAAAAAACAACAAAATCAACAACAAAAGCGGCAAGTTCTTCGCTGCTTTGAGAAATTCGACGACACGCGAATCAGCGATGAGTTGTTTTTATGAAAGGAGAGAGAAAGAGAAAAAGAAAGAAAAGCGAGGGATGGTGTGCGAGGGATGGTGTGCGAGGGATGGTGGGGTGGTGGGTCTCTAAACCTCCCTTTATTCCCTGGGTGCTTGAATTCGTTGGCTGTGGAATTGAACAAAGCGACATGCACGGCCTGACAAGTGGTGGCCTCTTCTTCACCATTTTTACACAGACAACTCCTCTCCCAGACCTGCCACTTCACACCGATCACGACCTACTGTCCGCAAATGAAGCGCCATTAGAGTTCTAGGGTGCGAATCAGAAACTGAACCTTTTGTGTGTGCCATAATCAAATTAGCCCACAGTTGAAACATACTGAATTTTAAATCATGATATTGGTATTTTTGAGAAGTAAAATGAATAAAGAAATAATACAAACAAAACTGAGTATTTCGCATGATTATTATGAAGGTTGTTTTGCGAAAAAAATGATTGGATGCGTGAAAAATGGAGGTCTGATCTGTGACATGAACCATCAACTAGTTTTGCACCTCACTACAAGAATCGTTTAGAACGTCCAAGGACTGCTATTTTTGTTATGTGTGTTTGGTTTAAGTGTACTTGACAGTTGAAATGTTATTTTGTCCACAGAATTTGTTTTTAAACGAAATTAATCGCTTGAAAGTTTGCCATCACTTTCGTAACATAGTTTTCCACACGCGTGCAACAGCAACAAGTCCTAAATTTGAACTTTAGAATTTGCATATTCATCTTCAACACGATCTTGACATGAAAGGGCATAGAAAATCGCTAAGCTAAATGTTATTTAAGTATTATTTTCTCAAAATTGCATCTGCAAACTAAGTTGAAAGTTGCGCAATATGACATGCTTCTTCAAAATTCAGTTACGATGGTGAACGGTTTTGCAAAGAATGTTCAGAGTTTTGAAGAAAGATTAGAACTGTTTTGCGCGTAGTCACTTCCTTAGAGGTGCGGGTGACTACGCATGCGCAGTTACAGAGAGAAATAGTTCAGCTTCCAGCAGCGAAGAAAGATTTCGAGCATGTTTCCGAAGTCTGTGATTTTGTTACGAAAGTGATCAACACCCAAGGTTTTTGAGAAAAGGAGAGTTTTTGCTGCTATGATATTCTATGAAGTGAAAAATTAGGCTAAACATTTGTTGATAATAGTTTTTCTTTCGATTAATATTTTGTGGGTGTAGATTACATTCTGTGTTAGACCTGTTTAATGAAAGTGATGTTTGTGCACAGATGACTTTGAATTTAAAGTGATAAAAAAATCTTATACTTTTATTTTATTAATCAGAAAAAAAACCCACAGTAAACACCAAGTTCCAAAGACTTTCGGGCCACGCCCTTCTTCAGTGATCTCTTTGACTTTTGCTTCACAAGCAGGCTCAACAAGCAGCCTGGAGATGGAGAGTGCGACGGCCACTCCTTTCGGTCGTTCTTTTGGGTGCCACAGACCGACATCCAGAGGGACAGAGGTCGAGTGGTCAAGACACTGAAAGGCACCCGATCTCTGCACAGCATCAGGTGCGTGGAGCCAAATGTGCTCTGCACTCGACTGCTGTCATGCTTTTGTGCTGCGTGCCAGTCTGGGGTGGGCGTTTGCTCGAATGGTCGTGAGGCAGGACATTGGGACAGGCAAGCCCTCCGACCTGAACTTCCCCAAATTCACTCCCCCCCCCCCCCATTGCTCAACAACCAGCCGCTCCTCGAGTGCCACCCCTTGCTCAAGCACCACTCCACGCTGCTCCTCCTCCCGCTCAAGCACCGATCCCTGTCGCACCTCAAGATCTAGCCCCGGCTGCATCCCAGAATCCAGCCCCGGCTGCAGCTCTCGCTTGTCATCAAGTGACGCCCCCTGCTGCACCTCTTTTGAAATAAATTAATGTACTGCAAGTGGCAACTGTTCTATATGTAACCAATGCCTTTGGTTTATTGTCTTAACAATTGAATGAACCACTTTTGAACATTTGCATTCTTCATGTCAAACCTAATAATACATGTCTGGTTGTTCGTTTCCGAGTTACGTCGGTGATGAACTTTTCATTAATTTTTCTCTTTTTTGGGGGCAAAGTTTGATTGATTTTGTCCAGCTTTTTTTCTTTCTGTTCCTGTTTTAGTGTTTGGCATTTTACCTAAGAAGAATCTGGTTGCAAAATCAGCTTCATTTAGTAAAGTTTGTGGGAAAAAGCATTTACCGTTTCTTTGTTACAAAAGTGATGTTTCCATGTTACATCGGTGACCATTTTGCATTCTTTTGGGATAACTTTCTAACATTTTGTCTTAGAGCAACAAATCTTTGTATATATGCTATTGTGAAGGTTAAATGTCAATAAGACTGAATGAATGCCATGTATCAACATGTTCTGATCAGGATATTATTAATTAATTTTCATTTTTATTTTGAAATTTTGACGAATGCATGGAACTTTGAAAAAAACATTATTTTGTTGTTTGCATGTAGTCATTTCATATTGAACTCTATAATGGCTTGTGATTCAACAATAATAACTGAATAAAAGTCGTTTTCAGCCTTATAATTGCAATTATTTTGTCTTTTATTGTTTCCATGTTACACGGGTGATTTTGCACACATGGTCCAAATAATGCTCAAAATATGGCAAACTAAAGGCAATGTTATATTTTTTCTTGTTTAAACTGAAAAGGTACACCCTGAGAAGTGTGTAAATAGTATTATCAAAGTTTTCTGGGAAGATTTTACTTTTGGTGATAATGTCACAAACAGAGGACGGGATATCGGAAACGCATCAAGGGGAGTAACTCTTCACGCTAAAAAGCTGCACTTTCAAAAACCAGAGACATTTAGTCCAAGTCCTGGATCCGACTCAATGTTACGTGCTATCTGACGTTTTCAACGAGGGCAGAGTCATGCCAAAAGCAGTAATAGTAAAGTTTAATTAAGTTAAAGTTTAATTAAGTTAAAGTTTAATTAAGTTAAGTTTAATTAAGTTAAAGTTTAATTAGGTTAAAGATTAAATCATTTACATCGAAGTTTCAATTCAGCTACAGCATCAGTTGACAAGTCAAAAAGGTCCGATGGAGACACTTTGGGCTAATTGCATAATACAGACTCTACAGCGCTGTCAACACAAGGAGCACGTGCAACAAACAGTGTCCACAGTAACCCACGTTACATCAAAGCAGAGACCTGAAACTCAGATACAGAACAACCAACCAATGCCTGCCTTTGATCCGCTAGCCAATGTACGCAACTTTTCAACGCACAGTTTGTCCAAAGCGTCAGTGTTAATGGAATTTCCTCACGCAACCGGATGGTAAAACCTGCTCTGAAGTTCAGACGGCGAGACAACAGAACGGCTTGATAAAAACTAGCTGCTGTTCTGGATTTCGGACCAACAGGCAATGTCTGACCTCTGTTCGAGATTGGAACTTGCTCCTGTGGAGTCATTTCTGTTAACAGTTTTCTAAACATTTTGTAATCCTTCACCGTAACTCTCATGGCTTAATGACAATAAATTGTGTATCGAGCGTGAATATTTTCTACCCCTTGGATACGAATAATGTACACTCGAATCAAGACCTCCCAGAGTAAGCTGTGAGCGCTGTAAAACATTTGTATATTTTTGTTTCAAGTTGTTGCAGCGCAAAGTTTGCATCTCATTTCACGTAGAAGTGCAGAACATAAGAAGTTACTACCAAAACACTAAATAGGTAGGACCTCTGCTGTATCAGTTTCAACCACTTTCACAGAGGAACCGTACACAGTATTATGCAGACAATGTAATAGCAATAGTTCCACTCGGATGTAAGTCCTCGGTTTAACGTACATCACGTTTCCATAGACCGGGACTTGTCTGGACATTTGGGGTGTGGGGGTGGGAGGTGGGGGGTAAGTGCTTTTTTTGTTAGGCGTTTGATGTCCCCGTCTGCTGTTCCTCCGCTGTCTCATAAAATAGGGTCAACATGGCCCCGCTTTTAGCCTGTCACAGGCAGTAACCTTAGATAGGGTTGTGTCTGGGTCCTGATCATGCACGCACACCGATACGCAAGCACGCAGAGAGAGAGAGAGAGAGAGAGAGAGACAGAGAGACAGAGAGAGACAGAGAGAGACAGAGAGATAACAAGAGAAAGAGGGAGACAGAGACAGAGAGAGAGCGAGATAAAGAGACAGAGAGAGAGAGAGGGAGAGAGAGAGAGACAAGGAGAGAGAGAGAAACAGAGAGAGGGAGAGAGAAACAGAGAGAGAGAGAGCAAGCGAGAGAGAGATAACGAGAGAGAGAGATAGAGAGACAGAGAGAGAGAGAGACACAGAGAGACACAGAGAGAGAGAGAGGGAGACAGCGAGATAGAGAGACAGAGAGCGAGAGAGAAAGAGAGAGAGGGAGAGAGAAAGAGAGAGAGGGAGAGAGAGAGACAGAGAGAGAGAGAACGAGAGCGAGATAGAGAGAGACAGACAGAGATAGAGAGAGAGCGCGATAGAGAGACAGAGTGAAAGAGAAAGGGGACAGTACTACTTTTCAGAAGTGAGTTTCCACTACAAGACTAAGCACATTACGCTGTCAAGTTAAAAGGTGCCGTTAAAAACAGCCCCATTGAACCCTTTCCCTCCTAACCACTCATACCCCCTCCCCCAACCCAGCCCCCTCAATACCTCCACCACAGCATGTGGATATAGTGGTCCCCTTTCTGGACTGTCGCCTCCTACTCATGTGACGAAGTTTGTTTGAGAACTCTCGTTCGGTCTGTCTGCTCAGACATCCAACACAGGTTTACAGTGGTGTTTACTCCAAACATAAACTTGTGCTTGTTTTTACGCTTGGCTTTAATTGTCGCGGTCTGCCATCAGAAGTGATTCCGTTTGACAAAAGTCGAGTGCAATGTTGTTCTGTGGGCTAGATAGTTATAGTGTAGTGTTTACAATGTATAAACTAAAGTGGCCTGTTGTTCAGTTGGCTAGATAGTTATGGTGTAGTGTTGTCAATGTATAAACTAAAGTGACATATTGTTCAGTGGGCTAGATAGTTATAGTGTAGTGTTTACAATGTATAAACTAAAGTGGCATGTTGTTCAGTGGGCTAGATAGTTATGGTGTAGTGTTTTCAATGTATAAACTAAAGTGGCATGCTGTTCAGTGGGCTAGATAGTTATGGTGTAGTGTTGTCAATGTATAAACTAAAGTGACATGTTGTTCAGAGGGCTAGATAGTTATAGTATAATGTTTTCAATGTATAAACTAAAGTGACATATTGTTCAGTGGGCTAGATAGTTATGGTGTAGTGTTTTCAATTTATACACTAAAGTGGCATATTGTTCAGTGGGCTAGATAGTTATGGTGTAGTGTTTTCAATGTATAAACTAAAGTGGCATGTTGTTCAGTGGGCTAGATAGTTATGGTGTAGTGTTGTCAATGTATAAACTAAAGTGGCATGTTGTTCAGTGGGCCAGATAGTTATGGTGTAGTGTTTTCAATGTATAAACTAAAGTGGCATGTTGTTCAGTGGGCTAGATAGTTATGGTGTAGTGTTTTCAATGTATAAACTAAAGTGGCATGTTGTTCAGTGGGCTAGATAGTTATAGTGTAATGTTTTCAATGTATAAACTAAAGTGACATATTGTTCAGTGGGCTAGATAGTTATGGTGTAGTGTCTTCAATGAATAAACTAAAGTGACATGCTGTTCAGTGGGCTAGATAGTTATGGTGCAGTGTTTTCAATGTATAAACTAAAGTGGCATGTTGTTCAGTGGGCTAGATAGTTATGGTGTAGTGTTTTCAATGTATAAACTAAAGTGACATGTTGTTCAGTGGGCCAGATAGTTATAGTGTAGTGTTTTCAATGTATAAACTAAAGTGGCATGTTGTTCAGTGGGCTAGATAGTTATGGTGTAGTGTCTTCAATGAATAAACTAAAGTGGCATGTTGTTCAGTGGGCTAGATAGTTATGGTGTAGTGTCTTCAATGAATAAACTAAAGTGGCATGTTGTTCAGTGGGCTAGATAGTTATGGTGTAGTGTCTTCAATGTATAAACTAAAGTGACATATTGTTCAGTGGGCTAGATAGTTATGGTGTAGTGTTTTCAATGTATAAACTAAAGTGGCATGCTGTTCAGAGGGCTAGATAGTTATAGTGTAATGTTTTCAATGTATAAACTAAAGTGGCATGTTGTTCAGTGGGCTAGATAGTTATGGTGTAGTGTTTTCAATGTATAAACTAAAGTGGCATGTTGTTCAGTGGGCTAGATAGTTATGGTGTAGTGTTTTCAATGTATAAACTAAAGTGGCATGTTGTTCAGTGGGCTAGATAGTTATGGTGTAGTGTCTTCAATGAATAAACTAAAGTGACATGCTGTTCAGAGGGCTAGATAGTTATGGTGTAGTGTCTTCAATGAATAAACTAAAGTGACATGCTGTTCAGTGGGCTAGATAGTTATGGTGTAGTGTCTTCATTGTCAAAGTTCTAGTTCCATCTTGTTCAGTGGGCTGAAAGATTGAAGTGTCTTGTTTCAATCTGTCAACATTGCAGTACAGTCTTGTTCAGTATATATCTTTTTCTTCTTCTTGATCGCTCAGACAGGGACTCCGGAACTTCTGATGAAGTTTGCAGTACAGTAAGGTCTTCTCCTGAACTGGTGTGTCCGCAGGCCATGTTTCTGCTCGTAGTTTCTGGTGGATTGGACAGTGTTGGAGGATTCAGTATACATACTTACGATGTGGTGCTTCGGTTCGTCAACACTTGAGTACAGTCTTGTTAAGTCTGTTCAATGAAAGCGATGTGTGTTGTGCCGCAGACACAACAGCATTGATTAATACATTCTTGTCCATTTATGTATCATCATAAAACAAGAAAGATTAGTTGTTGGAACGTTTGTTATTGACAAAACAATACATCTATATATATATGTATATACGACTAGTGTCTGTCTGTCTGTCTGTCTGTCTGTTCGCGATGCACGGCCAAAGTTCTCGGTGGATCATTTTCAAATTTGGACACCGTATTCAGCTACACCCCAGACACAACCTCATCGATGAGATATTTCAACACGTGCTCTCAGCGCGCAGCGCTGTGCCCGCTGAACCGATTTGTAAGTTTTTTTGTTGTTGTTGTTGTCGGGATCCACTACCAGTAACTCTTCCTTATCTTCTCCAGTGTTTTCAGCCGCGATTATCTCCCTTCCTCCGTGTGGCGTCAATCCATATTCCCGTTACTACGTTACTATTTTTAGAAGGTCACTGCACGTTACTATTTTTAGAAGGTCTCCAGTGTTTTGCGCGTTTATCTCCTTTCCTTCGTGCGCCGGCAAAGCCGGCGTACACCCGGCAGAGCCGGGTCCCAGGCGCAGCCTGGTATTCGGCTCTACTTCTTCCCGGCGAAGCCGGTACCCGGCGAAGCGGGTAATCATCTAGTTCACAAATATATCGACCCAACATTAATTAATTAATTAATTAAAAATAATTAATCTTTCTTGTTATTTGATTCTCAATTTTGGAACGTTGGCAGTCTTTTTGTTTTTGGATTTATTCATTTATGTATTGTAAGAATTCGCGCCAAAAGTAAATGTTGAATTTGCTGTGCCACAGATTTAACAGTTAAACATACAGATGCCAAGTGTGTTATATGTAGAGGTTACATGCCGAGTCTCAGTGATTATTAAAAATAATGGTCGAAGTTAGCGGATCATGAAAAATGCGAGCTTCAGCGAGCTTTTTCATGACCGCGAACTGAGACCATTATTTTTAATAATCACTGAGACGAGGTGTGTAACCTCTTTATTCCTCCTTTCTTCAGTTATTCCAAAAAAACAGGAGTTTTTGTGCGAAAGTTTGATCGAATCCGAATCACTCAACCAGTCAACCTGCGCAGGCGATCGATTAATGCGCGGTTGTATAGTTCCGTGCAAATCATTCCATTCTGTTAACACTTCTTTTCAGTTTCCCTGTTTTGGACTAAAATCAAGTACACAGATATGCTGTTATTCTGCTGTGGCGGTAAAGGCAGATATTGTGTGTTCTGTTTATGTTTTAGTATCGCTTAGTAAATGTTCTTTCGTCAAATGGGACTAGCAGACGAACTTTTGCACCCGTGTTCCAACGTTAATTACTGTATGAAGTTCAGTTTTCTGGGGAAAATAGTGTATGAAACCGCTTTATGTTGTTTAAATTGATGAGATGTGTGCATTTGGTTGCGTGTGATCTGTTTATAAAATGAAATATTGTTGAAAACTGACCGTCGGATTGCAGTCAGTGTTGTCGAAGAAACTGCGTTAAAAGAAGGGGAACTACTCTTGTCGCCAGAGTATGAGTTACTTGCCTTGGGAATTTGCTTGTGATGAACGGATTGTGCACGGCAGATCTAGATTCAGAAAACAACCGAACTCATGGATTTTATATGGAGATTCATGTGTTCAGGCCTGTAGTTGTTAATTTAAATGCGGTATGTTTGTATTGTTTGCTCCAGAGATGTATACTTCGTACGTATAGAGCGTTCGGAACTTTTCAGTCGCAAAAGTAGTACCGAAACAGAACAGCTTCTCAACCCATTGCACTATCGAGGATTCAGGCTGTTGCTGGCTCGTTATTTGTTTGGTTGCTGGGTCATTATCGAAAAATAACTAGCTCTACAAGTTTACAGAGGTAAAGAAGCAGAGGGGGGAATAAATGCAAATAACCTACCAGGCTCGCTGCTTATTGTTGGTGACTTTAATTATCACTTTGACACTCCATCACACTTTTACACATCCAAAGTGCTTGACGTTCTCAATATGTTTGATCTGTGTCAGTCTGTTTCAGAGCCCACCCATGTACGTGGTCACATTGTTGATTGGGTTGTTTTCAGGGAAGAAGATGGTCTGGTTAAGTCGACGTCTGTTGAACCGTCCCTTTCGTCCGATCACTATTGTGTCACGTGCACTCTTGACTTCGCAAAACCCCCCTCCCCTAGAGTGTACAGGGAAGTTCGTAGACTGGCGTCTATGGACGTCGAGGCCTTTAAGGCCGACTTTCTTGCCGACTTGCCCTCACTGCCGTCCGCCGAACAGCTCTTTCGTGTTTTGCGTGCCATTCTGGACACACACGCCCCTTCTACCCGTCGTTTGGTCTCTAATCGTCCCCCCTCCCCGTGGTATAGCGGTGTGGGACCTGAACTACAAGACGCCAAGCGGGAGAGGAGGGGGGCGGAGCGTCAGTGGCGCGCCACAGGTCTAACCGTGCACCGGCAAGTATTTCAGGCGGCCAGAAACCGGGTCATCGCCATCGTCGACCATGCCAAGTCTGCATTCTTCTCATCCAAAATACTCGCATGCACCTCAGTCAAACAGCTGTTTAGTGTCACCAATGACATCTTAGGCAAGGTGACTTGTCCCCCTCTTCCCACTATGTTCTCTGTACATGAGCTTCCCCAGAAGTTCGCTGACTTTTTCACTGCGAAGATCGCGCTTATTCGCGAGAAGCTTGATTCTACTGTTGTCCCGCCTTCACCGGTCGCCGATAGGATGTATTGTGGTCCAGCTCTGCAGCGTTTTGAGCCTGTCACCGGCGAGTTTGTAAAAAAGGTGTGTTTAGGCGCTAGTCCGAAAACGTGCGAGCTTGACCCCATTCCGTCCTCTCTGCTGTGTGATTGTATTGATGACCTTCTTCCATATCTCACTCACGTCATCAACGACTCTCTGACTTCCGGCTCATTCCCAGATGAATTCAAACCTGCAATAGTTAGGCCCCCCATCAAAAAACCTTCACTTGACAAGAATTCCTTGAAAAACTTTAGGCCCGTTTCGAACTTGTCATTCCTTTCAAAAATCACTGAAAAAATTGTCCTTTCACAACTTCTCACTCATCTAGAGCAAAACCACCTTCTCAACACCCATCAGTCTGCATACAGGAAAAACCATAGTACTGAGACAGCACTTCTGAAGATTGTAAACGACATCCTTCTTGGCTTTGACGAAAATCAGGTCTCCATTCTAACACTACTGGACCTGTCTAGCGCATTTGATACGATAGACCACGAAATTCTGCTCCACAGGCTTCAGCACTCCTTTGGTGTTCATGATCTGGCCCTTTCCTGGGTTCGTTCGTACCTTACTAACCGGACGCAGACCGTTTGTGTCAACGGCATCAAATCTCAACCTTCAGCTCTCCAGTACGGTGTCCCGCAAGGGTCCGTGCTTGGCCCCATACTTTTCGTTCTATATGCCTCCCCTGTGTCCGATGTTATCAGTCGCCATGCGTTGTCGCACGAGAGTTTCGCTGATGATACACAGCTTCATCAGTCTGCCCCTCTTGCTGAAGTTGACGTTCTGGTATCTCGGACACAGGATTGCATTGCGGACCTCAGTGATTGGATGTCTTTAAACAAACTCCAGTTAAATAGTGACAAAACCGAAGTTATGCTGGCCTGTCCCAAGAAATTTCTCAATCACCCTTCTCTTCCTGCCTCTCTCACTGTCAACGAACTACCTATCTCTTTCTCTCCGTCTGTCCGCAGCCTTGGCGTCACTCTCGATCCAACTCTCTCTTTCCAAAAACACATCTCTAACATCTGCAAGTCCGCCTATCTAGAGCTGCGCAAGATTAGTTCAGTCCGTCACTACCTCACCACTGATGCAACCAAAACGTTAGTGTGTTCTTTAGTCCTCTCAAAGATAGATTATTGCAATTCTCTTCTGGCCGGTCTCCCTAAGTACCTTTTAGATAGACTTCAAAGGATCCAAAATAACGCTGCCCGCCTGGTCTTCAAATCTTCCAAGTATGAACACGCCACACCCCTTCTTCACTCTCTACACTGGCTGCCTATCACTAAAAGGATCGAATACAAACTCTCCTCTCTTTCTTTTGCCGTCGTTTCTGGTTCTGCCCCAGAATACTTCTCAGAACTCCTCAATCTCTACACCCCCTCTCGTCAGCTTCGCTCCGCCGCCGACACTCGACTCTTCCGACTCCCCACAGTGCAAACAAAGACATGTGGCGAGAGGTCCTTCGCCTATCAAGCCCCTGTGACCTGGAATAGATTACCTCTGCCTCTCAGACACACAGATTCTCTCACTACATTCAAGACAAATCTCAAAACACACCTCTTTCAGCGCAAGTGATTTTCCCTCCAGCATCTCCCCACCCACCCCATCCCGCCCCACCTCACCCCCTACCTAGTGCCTAAAATAACGTGTATATATATTTTCTGCGCTTTGTGTCAGCACTGTTTGTGTGTGTGTAAATAGTATTGTTGACACGTTTTTATACAGTAGCCTTATGTGGTTCTTGTGCCTAGGCTGTGTATTGGATTGTCATTGTATGCCTGCATCATTAGTTGTCAGTAATTATTACATGTGCTGATTGTTCTCTTTGCCTGCGCGCGTATAGTATGTTGGTTATGATTGGTCATAGTATGTTTGTTTATGTTTGGTCGTTATCTTTGCCTGTGCGTGTATTGTATGTTTGGTCGTTTTCTTTGCCTGTGCATGTATAGTTTGTTGATTATGTTTGGTCGGTTTCTTTGCCTGTGCGTGTATAGTATGCTTGGTCGATGTATGTATTGTAAAGCGCTAAGAGTAGACATTTTTCTAGAATAGCGCTATAAAAGTTTGCATTATTATTATTATTATTATATAATGTTATTGTTTCTCGATTAAAAGGGCACGCTTTAACGTCTTAAAAAAAAGCACAAAAAAAGTAAAGCGATGTAGTGTAGAAAAAGAAATGGTAGTGCGGTGACTGTGTTTACATCTAACGCCTTTGTTCCTTGGTGCTACAACGAACGGACTCTATCAAGAGAGAGAGGAACCGAGCGTTCATTTCTAACCGTCGTTTCTTCCAAGTTCAAAACTCGTTTGAAAAATGTGTTGTATTTGTTTGAATCTATTTACTTTAACCATTGCAACAGCAAGCATCAGCTACAAAGCAAACGAAATCAGTTGAGTTTCTTGGGCGATATGCCTTCAACTGCAGTCAATTTGATGGTTTTGACACCCACAAAGGAGTGTAACTCATTCGAGTACGCTTAGTCTAACCACAAATACGTTGACATGTATAGAACCAGCAGCGGTCAATCGCATCCTGACCTCAGGTCAAAATGAGTTCGGTTCATTCTCTCCCTGACAGGATGCCTTGAGTTTCCTTGTCTGGCAAGAAAACCGATTTTTTATTTTTTTTATTTTTTTTTTCATGTTTAAAGCTTTTTGTAATGTGTTATGGATGTAAGCAGATTCGGGATCGTCAATAAAGATTTTTCATGGTGTTTTGTAATTTTTGAATTACAGAGGAATTTTTATTTTTGACAGTTTCAAGCGAGCTATTTTTCGTGGATGTATTTACTGTGCAAACAACTCTAAATATGGCATAAGTGTCACGTGATAATCAACCGTTTGGTTTCGTCGCTCGCTGGAGCAGACGATTTGTTTGACAGTGATGCAACCATATATTACGGTCTCCTTCCGGCAGCAGTCCAAAAATTTCGACTTGTTTTGATCTTAGAAAGATGTCTTTATCATAACTGTGAAGAACAGAACGGAGATCACTGTCGAAGTCGGCCAATCTGCAATCATTTTCGTCTCGCGAACACTGCTCGTGAACAACATATGGGAGATCACTCTGTATTCTGGTTTTGATAGATTCGCGTAGGACTGTCGCGTCCGGTCAGAGAGACAACTGGCGATAGCCGTGGAGCGAGGATTATCAGAATGCGGTCAATCGGTCTTCGGTTGCGAGCCGGTCAGTGGTCGACCGTGTTATTCAGTTGGAGGCCAAGAGTATGACGAGACACATTGAAGCTGATTTAATCTGCTGCTGCTGCTGCTGATGATGATGATGATGCCAATGATGATGATGATGATGATCATGATAGAAGTATCGGAGAGAGAGAGAGAGAGAGAGAGAGAGAGAGAGAGAGAGAGAGAGAGAGAGAGAGAGAGAGAGAGAGAGAGAGAGAGAGAGAGAGAAGTTTGCTGTTATTTTCAGCTGA
>NW_027128766.1:40000-45000 GCF_037325665.1 Littorina saxatilis
ATCTAGTAAATGTTAACAGTGGCCGCCACCCATTAACAAAACGTTGTAAGTAAATTGTGAGATGACTGTTTTCTGCAAAGAAAGTTTTCGGGGAACAGTTCTTATAACACGTGCAGCTTTTCAAGCAAGACTGCACCACATGGTATCAACCAAGACTGCACTACAACGGTTCAACCAAGACTGCACTACAACGGTTCAACCAAGACTGCACTACAACGGTTCAACCAAGACTGCTTCACATGGTATCAACTAAGACTGCACTACAGAGGTTCAACCAAGACTGCACTACAACGGTTCAACCAAGACTGCACTACAACGGTTCAACCAAGACTGCTTCACATGGTATCAACTAAGACTGCACTACAACGGTTCAACCAAGACTGCACTACAACGGTTCAACCAAGACTGCTTCACATGGTATCAACCAAGACTGCACTACAACGGTTCAACCAAGACTGCTTCACATGGTATCAACTAAGACTGCACTACAGAGGTTCAACCAAGACTGCTTCACATGGTATCAACTAAGACTGCACTACAGAGGTTCAACCAAGACTGCTTCACATGGTATCAACTAAGACTGCACTACAGAGGTTCAACCAAGACTGCTTCACATGGTATCAACTAAGACTGCACTACAGAGGTTCAACCAAGACTGCTTCACATGGTATCAACTAAGACTGCACTACAGAGGTTCAACCAAGACTGCACTACAAAGGTTCAACCAGGACTGCACTACAAAGGTTCAACCAAGACTGCACTACAAAGGTTTAACCAAGACTGCACTACAAAGGTTCAACCAGGACTGCACTACAAAGGTTCAACCAGGACTGCACTACAAAGGTTCAACCAGGACTGCACTACAAAGGTTCAACCAGGACTGCACTACAAAGGTTCAACCAGGACTGCACTACAAAGGTTCAACCAGGACTGCACTACAAAGGTTCACTCTCTGCACCTAATAATTTCCACTGCCCTAGATTCCATCACGTCCCAGTAAAACGCTAAGAGAGTTAGTGTGCTCACGTGCACCGGTGATAGAGACAGATGCCGCTGCTGCCTCGTGACGCCCTCTGTCGGCTGGCATTTCACTGCGTAACAATTTGCCTGCATCTCTGCTGTCGATGGCCCTGTTAATGTGGCTCTGTGGTTATCGCGTCTGGCCTGAAAACAGGTCGTCGCCATAGTGTTAGACTCAATTCTCAAGGTTCGGGGAAGGTTTTGTCATTGTTCTTGTAACTGTTATTTTTTGTATGTGTGAGTGTGTGGGTGTGTGTGTGTGGGTGTGTGTGGGTGTGGGTGTGTGTGTGTGTTTTCTCTACAACCAACTTGCTTTGCAGACATTCCGGCGGGTTCTCGGACATCCTTGCATAATATATATATGCATGACCATTCGCCACCCCACCCCTAATGTGTAGCAAAACCCTGGTGGTAGAAAAAGGCAAAAGCACGTGAACAGAGTCGCGTTGGAAACACTGATCGGTTTTTACAGAGACAGCGGCCCTAATTTCCCAAAGGAAATGTCCAAACCCGTACGTCCTCCCTCACATATCCACTCCTCTCCTACTATACAGGTTGCAGTTAACCGGTTTTGTTTAATTATTACAAAGGAATTACTTTAAACTGAAACCAGTTCGTTGCTTTCAGCTGAGGCCCGGTTCTGCCGCGTGGAGGGATTTTTTTCCAGAGTGTACTTTGTGTAGACTCTCCTCAGTGTCTAAACACCATTCAATGTACCTTTGTATTACAGCTTTCACAATACAGTCGGACCCGCTTATAAGGAGCTCGGTTATAAGGAACCTCTTTTATAAGGAGAAAAAAAAATCCCCGAATTACATTGTTCTTTGTTATGACTTACGAAAACTCGCTTAGAAGGAGCTCGGTTATACGATACATCTCTTATTAGGAATGAAAAATTAGGCCCCAAACCGGCCCTGAGTTCGGTTATAAGGAGTGCCGATAGCACCGGCTTCAAAGTCTGGGAGACTTTCTCCGCCCACACCCATCACTCGGAGAGAAACCGATGATGGTCTTGGTCACCAATCTATTCACCTCAACTGTTGCGAGCTGGTTCTAGTGTGCTTACAGCAGACCCAGCACAGCACAGATCCACTTCTGGAATCTTACGCTAAATGTGTCCCAAGACACACATTTTGTAGCCCTGGCATCCTGAAAGGCAGAGGCTCCAACCTACAGGTTTGCTTCCATACCAAACAACGCCTCCAGACACGGGAACTTGCAATAGAGGCAACAGCTCCGCTTGAACCTCAGAAACCAAATGTGCCTCCAGACACACAGATCCCTTAGACGGCCGAGGCTGTGGCCTCTAAGGTTCTCTTGTACCAAATCGCCTCCTGACTCTGCATCAGATTGCTTGCGCTGGCATCTGCTTACATAGACCCACATTAAGTCACCACCGAGTGGTAGACACAGACGACATTTGGTAGCAATGACTGCCAGCTTCACAGTAATGCGTACCCCTAGCGCGGCTCTGCTTGGGTGGGAATGTTCTGAGCAAAACACTATGTGTTACCCCATACCCCCCGCCCTCCATGGAACTTCTTGATCCCAACATATCGGATGGGGAGTTTGCCCAGTCGGTAGAGGCGCTGGCTTTAAAACCGGTTGTCACTTTCAGCGTGGGTTCAACCCCCAAGTTCGGCGCGGGATGTGTGTCCCAGAGTCAACTTTGTGCAGACTCTCCTCGGTGTCCGAGCACCCCCGTGTGCACGCATGAGCACGATAAAGATCCCAGGGTCACAGCGAAAGCCTCAGGCCTTGGAAACACGAATACATGCATGCAAAACTATGAAGCCCGGGTGTCCGTTCGGCCAACAGCCAATAAAGTAAGAGAGAGAGAGAGAGAGAGAGAGAGAGAGAGAGAGAGAGAGAGAGAGAGAGAGAGAGAGAGAGAGAGAGAGAGAGAGAGAGAGAGAGAGAGAGAGAGAGAGAGAGAGAAGAAGAAGAAGAAGAAGAAGAAGAATTGCTAATACTGACACTGAAAATGCAGAAGCCCGCTTATAAGGTAGTTGGGCTTGGGTTACTCCTTATATCCGAGAGCTCTGTTATAAGGAACCTCGGTTATAAGGAGTAACAAAATTGGTCCCCGAGCGCTCCCTATAAGCGGGCCCGACTGTACAGTGTTCTAGATGATCGAACTTGTAGCAAAGACCTGTACGCGTACGTGTAGATATTGTGTCACCCGTGACTCACTTTTTTCTCCAATGTTCCAAATCATACATTGTTTTGCTCCCACCAAGACTGCAGATCTTGGCTAACGCGTGACGTAAAAACTAGATTTGATGACGTTATCCGTACACGTTCCCCTACACGTGCTGAAAAGTGCCACATCTAGATCTTGCTATTAATATCATTTGTTTGTATATTTCGTTGCGAGTCCAGTATATTAGGTATTACTCTTAGTTTATCATCTCGCATGCAGCCACTCCCTGTTTACTCCGTATGGGTAATGTTTTCTGATGTTTTCTCATTATTCTAGAAATCAATCAATATATAATCCAAGCTGTAGCGAGGTAGTTTTTTTTTATATTTAGTCAAGTTTTGACTAAATATTTTAACATCGAGGGGGAATCGAAACGAGGGTCGTGGTGTATGTGCGTGCGTGTGTGTGTGTGTGTGTGTGTGTGTGTGTGTGTGTGTGTGTGTGTGTGTGTGTGTAGAGCGATTCAGACTAAACTACTGGACCGATCTTTATGAAATTTGACATGAGAGTTCCTGGGTATGAAATCCCCGAACGTTTTTTTCATTTTTTTGATAAATGTCTTTGATGACGTCATATCCGGCTTTTCGTGAAAGTTGAGGCGGCACTGTCACGCCCTCATTTTTCAACCAAATTGGTTGAAATTTTGGTCAAGTAATCTTCGACGAAGCCCGGGGTTCGGTATTGCATTTCAGCTTGGTGGCTTAAAAATTAATTAATGACTTTGGTCATTAAAAATCGGAAAATTGTAAAAAAAAAATAAAAATTTATAAAACGATCCAAATTTACGTTTATCTTATTCTCCATCATTTGCTGATTCCAAAAACATATAAATATGTTATATTCGGATTAAAAACAAGCTCTGAAAATTAAATATATAAAAATTATTATCAAAATTAAATTGTCCAAATCAATTTAAAAACACTTTCATCTTATTCCTTGTCGGTTCCTGATTCCAAAAACATATAGATATGATATGTTTGGATTAAAAACACGCTCAGAAAGTTAAAACAAAGAGAGGTACAGAAAAGCGTGCTATCCTTCTTAGCGCAACTACTACCCCGCTCTTCTTGTCAATTTCACTGCCTATGCCGTGAGCGGTGGACTACGAGTATACGGTCTTGCTGCGTTGCATTGCGTTCAGTTTTCATTCTGTGAGTTCGACAGCTACTTGACTAAATGTTGTATTTTCGCCTTACGCGACTTGTTTTCATCTCCCAGCACTGAAATTTTTTTTGCCAAGTGGTGTCTGTCTGTGAACATTGTTCTAGAATTCATCTTTTAGCACAATATTAGCGACACTGTTTGGACAATTCTATTAAAATTAGGCGTACAAACTGATTTTGTTTCGGGGAATCCTCTCAGAGGATCAGAATTTTCATATAATATCATCGGAAGCTGTTACAACGGGAAAATGTGAAACTTTTGTCACTTTTTAACATGGAATTTCATCTTTGAGCGTTTCAAGCGGACTTTAATAAAATAGTTATTTGCGAATTAAGCAGCGGAAGACACTCACCGGTTCAACATGTGTATGGTCATTAAACCTCAAAACATTTCAGTAAGTGGTTTAGACAAACACCTCCGACATGTGAGGGTGACTGGTTTGTAGCTGAAGAGTTTTTTTCTAAAGTGTGTTCTAAATACAAATGACGTACTGGTAATGATGTAATGAGTTGTTCTAATCTTGTTCTTGGAACTCTTGCTGTTCCAAGCTTGTTCTTAGCAAGTCTTGGTGACGAGAACAAAGACTATCAATGAAATCTTTAGAAATAACCTC
>NW_027128766.1:50000-55000 GCF_037325665.1 Littorina saxatilis
TTCGTGTGGCGTCAATCACGTCAACACGTGCTCTAACCCGGCGAAGCCGGCGAACCGCCACGCTGCATACTCCGTCTCGCGATCATCCCGGCGAAGCCGGTGCGAACCGCCACGCTGTATACTCCGTCTCGCGATCCACCCGGCGAAGCGGGTAATCATCTAGTAAAAATAATTTTAATTACAATTTTCTGATTTTTAATGACCAAAGTCATTAATTAAATGTTAAGCCTCCAAGCTGAAATGCAATACCAAAGTCCGACCTTTGTCGACGATTGCTTTGCCAAAATTTCAATCAATTTTATTGAAAAATGAGGGTGTGACAGTGCCGCCTCAACTTTTACAAAATGCCGAATATGACGTCATCAAAGACATGTATCCAAAAAAATGAAAAAAACAAACCGTCTGGGGATATCCGGGGGCCCGGTAGCTCAGTTGGTAGAGCACTGGACTTGTGATCGAAAGGTCGCTGGTTCGAATCCGGGCCGGGACGGACACGGGTCAACTTAATGTGCAGACCCAGAGACGGAAGCCATGTCCCACCCCCGTGTCATCACAATGGCACGTAAAAGACCTTGGTCATTCTGCCATAAGTGCAGGTGGCTGAATACACCTAAACACGCAGACACCTGGGTAGCGCGACTCCGTTGCTGCTAGCTTTCCACTGGGAGGAAGCGACCCGAATTTCCCAGCGATGGGACAATAAAGTAATGAAAATGAAAATGAAATGAAATGAAATGAAATCATACCCTGGAACTCTCATGAAAAATGTCATACAGATCGGTCCAGTAGTTTACTCTGAATCGCTCCACACACACACACACACACACACACACACACACACACACACACACACACACACACACATACACCACGACCCTCGTCTCGATTCCTCCCTTTGACTAAATGTAAAAAGAATAGGGAATAAGGAAAGAAACATTAAAATTAGGATGAAAGAAAGAAAAAACGAAAGGAGATTCACATTCAAAGAATTATCCTGGTCTGAGGACGTTTCCTGGATCAAATTACATTACGTCTTCCACAGAACAGGAGTGTGAAACGAATGAAGGAGAGAAAGAGGCATTCTAACAGCAAGGCATCCTTTACGTAAAAAGAACATCTTGTGCGCAACTGTTCTATACAGATATTGTCCTTCCACCCTTCCTGCATTCTGTTCCTTCCGTCGCTTCCTGCAACCACCCCCCCCCCCCTCCACTGTTTTGTCTGTGGCGCTTTTAAGGCGAAGGTCAAGCGGGTGACCAGCCATATTTGAACACACCAGTGTTTAATCACAAGAAAGACAATGACCTATTATTATAACGGGTTGATAAGACAGACGTGCCGGACCTAGTCCATATTGTTATATTAACACACACACACACACACACACACACACACACACACACACACACACACACACACACATACGCACACACACACACACATACGCACACACAAACACACACACACAAACACACACACACACGCACACACACAAATCATAATAATACTGCAAGATTTACACTACAATAGGAGCAGA
This sequence comes from Littorina saxatilis, assembly GCF_037325665.1. Classification (NCBI taxonomy): domain Eukaryota; kingdom Metazoa; phylum Mollusca; class Gastropoda; order Littorinimorpha; family Littorinidae; genus Littorina; species Littorina saxatilis. The sequence continues at coordinate 51,538 of NW_027128766.1, forward strand.
GTTCCAAGCCTGAAACCGATGGCAGACTCGATAATTGCTGAACACAGTAACCAAGTTGTTGGTCGAATAATTGATGACCACACTAACAAAGTTGTTGGTCGAATAATCGATGACCACACTAACAAAGTTGTTGGTCGAATAATCGATGACTACACTAACAAAGTTGTTGGTCGAATAATCGATGACTACACTAACAAAGTTGTTGGTCGAATAATCGATGACCACACTAACAAAGTTGTTGGTCGAATAATCGATGACTACACTAACAAAGTTGTTGGTCGAATAATCGATGACCACGCTAACAAAGTTGTTGGTCGAATAATCGATGACCACACTAACAAAGTTGTTGGTCGAATAATCGATGACCACACTAACAAAGTTGTTGGTCGAATAATCGATGACCCCACTAACAAAGTTGTTGGTCGAATAATCGATGACCACACTAACAAAGTTGTTGGTCGAATAATCGATGACCACACTAACAAAGTTGCTGGTCGAATAATCGATGACCACACTAACAAAGTTGTTGGTCGAATAATCGATAACCCCACTAACAAAGTTGTTGGTCGAATAATCGATGACTACACTAACAAAGTTGTTGGTCGAATAATCGATGACCACACTAACAAAGTTGCTGGTCGAATAATCGATGACCACACTAACAAAGTTGTTGGTCGAATAATCGATGACCCCACTAACAAAGTTGTTGGTCGAATAATCGATGACCACACTAACAAAGTTGTTGGTCGAATAATCGATGACCACACTAACCCAGTCACCAACAACCACCAGCGCCATTAAGATGTCTGCCAGGGTTCCGCCATATCTGTGCACGCCGTCCTCCGCAAACTGACTCCAAGCAGAGGGAATTACAAGCATGCATTAGGACGAGTGATGTCCTGAATTTCACGGCCATACTACAGGGAGATCGAGACTCAGCTAGTTTGACAGTTAAAGCTGGGGCGGGGATATAGCTCAGTTGGTAGCGCGCTGGATTTGTATTCAGTTGGCCGCTGTCAGCGCGAGTTCGATCCCAGGTTCGGCGGAAATTTATTTCACAGAGTCAACTTTGTGTGCAGACTCTCTTCGGTGTCCGAACCACCCCCCGTGTATACTACATTGGGTGTGCACGTTAAAGATCCCACGATTGACAAAAGGGTCTTTCCTGGCAAAATTGCTTAGGCACAGTTAATAATTGTCTACCATACCCGTGTGACTTGGAATAAGGCCGTGAAAGGTAAATATGCGCCGACATGGCTGCAATCTACTGGCCGTATAAAATTTCATCTCACACGGCATCACTGCAGAGCGCCTAGAACTGTACCCACGGAATATGCGCGATATAAGCCTCATTGATTGATTGATTGATACTTGTACTTGCTTTCTAGAGGAATCCAGCGCTCTTCTATGCTATGCCCGACCGCTCCCTGCACAAGGAGGTGACAAAAAACTTGACTAAATGTAAAAAGAATGTTGTCGCACTATGCGTGGCTACTGTCCGGCAGTTAGTTGCACCCCCCGTCCCCGCGTTGAGTGTATTGGTAGATCAGTGCTCGAACTTGTCTGCACACCTAGTGACGCTGGACAATGATACAACTTGCCCAACATTTGGAACTGAGGCTAGGGCTGGTAACACGCTGGTTTTATTTTAATCGCCGCGCCACCGTAAGCTTAGACGGATGAAAATATCCACAATCTTCGGCAGGCTACACCTGAATGCTTACATGCTTACTCTTAATAGCCATCAACGTTATATTATGTGATGTAAAATGTGTACTTTTGTCTGTGAACGTCTCATAACATCTGGCTAGTTCCACGGTGAGAGTACTATTATGTTCCATTTTCGTTTTCTTCTTCTGTCCTTCATTCATGGCCGGAAACTCCAACGCCTTTTACTTGTGTGGCCGTTTTTACCCCGCCACTCAGCTTCGCCATACGCTTCGGGAGAAGTATGCTGGGTAGTGTCGTGTTTCCATAACCCCCCGAACTCTGACATGGATAACAGGATCTTTCCGTGCTCACTTAGTCTTGTGCTTGCGGGATAAGGCGCTAGCAGGTCTGCACAAAAGTTGACCTGGAAGATCTGAAAAATCTCCACCCTTAACCCACCAGGCGCGGCCGGGATTCGAACCCACGACCTTCCGCTTAGGAGGTCGGCGTCTTATCCACTGGGCCACTGCCCCCGTCGGTTCCATTTTAGAACCTAAACATGATGTTTGCAAGCACTTTCAGCGGTTTCTCGTCATTCCTAATTTGTTCTCATTCCCATTATGATAAAAAAAAAATTAAAAAAAACGACGACGTTTTAGTGTGACCCTAGTAATAAGTAGAGCATTAAGGAGAGCATAAAACTTGATGTATGTTTCGTTATTTTCACTTTCATTTCAATAAAATCATCCCTAGAATGTCTGATCGTTAACAAAACGATAACAAGACATTTTAAAACATTCAGCAAGAGGATTGCGGAAAACCGCTCCGCACACATACACACACCCAAGCTTGACGCTCTTTTCACATCATCGGTTCACGTTCATTTGGCTTTCCCTTTTCATCGCGCGCCAAGGGATGGGCTAAATTACAGTGCTGGTACGGACGCAGGGACATCACGAGCGCCCCCTGACGTCCAATAAACTTTCTGACACACATTCCGTCCGACAAGATGGCCGCACTGGGACCGTCAGCCATTGAACACAGAGGCCTGGGAGAGAAATGTTGTCATGACACAGATATGTGGTTACCACAGATCGCATCTGTCAAATTGGTATCGCTTACCTGGAAAGAACGTCCATGTTCATGGCATCCTCCAGATTCCGAGTCTGACACAACCGTCGTAAGAAGAAGAAGAAAGAAGAAGAAGGTATCGCTTGACAAGGAGTAACCTAGATTTCACAAAACGCGGTCAGTTCTGTCCCGCTCACTGGTCAAATTAATTGATAACAGTACCTGACAATACAATACATGTTTAGATGTACAATACAATACAATACAATACAATACAATACAATACAATACAATACAATACAATACAATACAAGAACAATGCAATGCAATGCAATGCAATGCAATGCAATAAATACTATACTATACAATACAATGCAATACAATGCAATACAATGCAATACAATGCAATACAATGCATGCAATGCATTACAATACATGAACAATGTAATACAATACAATACAATACAATACAATGCAATACAATACAATACAATACAATACAATAAATAGCATACCATACTAAAAACATCATACAATACAATACAATAAATACCCAACGATACAATACGAAACAATACAATACAATTCAACTTTGAATAGCCTGACTGTGGATATAGACATGCATGTTCAAACACTAACAATCTGTCAAACAAAAGACCAGCCAGTACATATGACCAGCTACCAATAGAATGTATAAGAACCTGCACATTACTACGGGTAAAACACACAAAATATATGATCA
>NW_027128766.1:60000-72500 GCF_037325665.1 Littorina saxatilis
ATCCGGTCTCGGCGACTCACGACCGCAACTGGAGACACACACAGAAACATCGTTCAGGGCTAGGCAAACCAAGACTGTGATCGGAATACTTGGAGTAATAATGTCGTGGGCGTTGGGGCGATAGGAAGGGATGAGGGGGGATCAGGGGAAAGAGGGATGAGAGCGTTTGATAGGGATGGCACGTGTGCGAGGCCACGCGAGGTAACACGGGTGTTATCGGGCTTTAGTAGCAATTACCATGATGGTGTTAGTGGCGGTGATAACCAATTTCTCATTGCGTGGAGATTTTTTTTCTGGTCTTGTAATCTTAATCAAATGAGACAGAGGGTTAGTTAGTTAGTTAGTTAGTTAATTAGTTAATTGTTGCTTTTTGGGTCCAACGGACCATATAGGCCAAATCAGGACCCCTGCAGAGGGATATACGTGCTCTTAATTCATACATTATGTGCAACAAGAGTAAAAGAGAGTTGTACGGAACTAATCTCCTGGCTCCTGATAAAATAACAAGCATTGAAATACACAAGCGACGTTCATCCCTTAATGTGTTGATTTTTGGACAACGTGTCTGTTCAAAAAAAGAAACGCATAGTTGCTACTTGCCAAATTTGTTTTATTTTTCGAAAAAATTAACAGAAAATCCAATATTTAGATTATTTGTTTGAAATTTGGTATGGACACAGTTGAATGCACACACAGTTCATTTGCATCTTCAAATCAATCAGTCAATCAATACGATTGGGTGCCGAGGCTGTCAAGTCAGTAGGGGGTGTGACTGCCTTGAGCAGCAACAACTGCCCGGCACCTTCTGGGCATGGACTGGATCAGATGCCGGATATCTTGCTGTGGGATGGTGTCCCACTCCTCCTGAAGTGCCTGCAATAGATCGCGGTGATTTGCCGGCGCTTCTTCTCGCCTGCGCACACGTCTGTCCAATTCATCCCAGAGGTGTTCTATCGGGTTCATGTCTGGCGACATGGATGGCCAGGGAAGCACCTGGACATGGTGGTCGGTGAGGAACTGGGTGGTGAGTCGTGCTGTGTGCGGGCGAGCGTTTTCCTGCTGGAATATGGCATCCTGGTCAGCCAGAAGAGGAAGGGCGTGTGGGCGCAGAATTTCCTCCACGTATCGCTGGGCAGTTATGCGCCCTTGGACGTGCACCAGGGTGCTCCTTCCAGCGGTATTGATCGCCCCCCACACCATGACGCCTCCACCACCATGAACGGGTGCCTCATCCACACAGTTGGGCGCGTAACGTTCGTTTACTCTCCGGTAGACCCTCCTCCGACCATCATGTCGCTGGAGCAGGAAGTAGGACTCGTCGCTGAACCACACGTGTCTCCAGTGATTCCGGACGGTCCAGCGAAGGTGCTGGTTGCCCCACTGCACTCGGTTCTGGCGATGGCGGCGGGTGAGGACAGCTCCTCTGTGAGGTCTGCGAGCTCTCAAACCAGCTTCATGCAGGCGGTTCCGCACGGTCTGGTCCGATAATCGGTGTGGCCCGGGGAGAGCCTGGACAGAAGATGAGGCCGACAGGAAACGATTCCGGAGGTGGCGGAGCCGTATGAAGCGGTCGTGAGCAGCAGTTGTCGCCCTTGGTCTTCCCGCTCGTGGCAAGTCAGCAACGGAGCCAGTGGCTTGAAACCTGACCCACAGTCTACTGATGGTGCTCTGGGACACGTGGAAGTGCCTGGCGATTGCACTTTGACTTTGGCCTGCTTGTAAACGACCCAATGCAATTTGGCGGTCTTCTCTGCTCAATCGGGCCATCTTTCGTCGCTGAATTGTCGTCTGATTTCTTTGTGGCGAACAATCCGCTTTTATGGGTTATGGAAGACATGGTGAGAGCTCAATATTCCCCGAGTTTCACGAGATTACACTGAAGCATGACGAGTGGTCATGCCAAATGAGCAATTTTGACATTGTAGCCACTGATAACGCATGCGTCACGTGCAGAGCTCACTTGTGGCAATGGACGAAAGGTCGACGACCAGATAAACATTTTCTGCAGTTTGGTGGATATCCTTGTAGCCATATAACTAAATTAACCAAATATTACAAGCTATGCGTTTCTTTTTTTGAACAGTATAGTATTGTGTCATTATAGAAATGCCTTGGATTATTCGTCACATGAGCCTTTTGATGTGAGATGTGTTTCAGCTGCAATACAAAAGCTACGCCTTTAAATCTAAAGACCGTTCATAACGGAAACGTCGCTCTGATCGCTTCCAAAGTTATGCCATAAGATTCAGCGTTACAAATAATGTCACTGCACAGGAGGACTGCCTTCACTTTGCCAAAGGAAGTGTTTTAAAAGCATAAAAAAACGCTCGCGCTGGACCCGAGTACTCTTCAGACATTCACACACACACACACACACACACACACACACACACACACACACACACACACACTCTCTCTCTCTCTCCCTCACTCCTTCTCTCTCTCCCTCTCTCTCTCTCTCTCTCTCACACACACACACACACACACACACACACACACACACACACACTACCACATCTCCATTCTAAAACACGTCACGTTCCAAATCAAAAGACGACATTCTATTTTCTTACGTCACTATTCTTGGTTTACGGTACCATTCGGCGGCTTTGCTACGAGTATGGCATAGTCTTGGTTTGCCGAGACCTTGCACCGTTCTATCAGACTGCCTGGCTGGCTGTTGCACCGCGAATTCCTCCCACCGCCAAGTCGTTTTTTGGTGGTTTATTTCGCATTTAGGTCCCAGGTAACATTATGAAGTTTTAATACGATCAATCGGACCTATTATCAAGTTAGTGTATCAACTTTTGAACGAACTGCGCCCAGTAGTTTCCCAGCAATAAGCTGTTAAGTCGAGACACACACACAGACACACAATTAAAGTCTGCTGGACCCTTGGCCTTGTACTAGCGTACTCGGGGATAATTAAATGTCGTAAAATAGCCACAGTAAGAGCACTCGTGTACACTACATTGAGGTGTGCACGTTAAAGATCCCACGATTGACAAAAGGGTCTTTCCTGGCAAAATTGTATAGGCATAGATAAAAATGTCCACCAAAAATAAATACCCGTGTGACTTGGAATAATAGGCCGTGAAAAGTAGGATATGCGCCGAAATGGCTGCGATCTGCTGGCCGATGTGAATGCGTGATGTATTGTGTAAAAAATTCCATCTCACACGGCATAAATAAATCCCTGCGCCGTGAATATGTGCGCGATATAAATTGCATAAAAAAAATTTTTTAAATAAATAAATCCCTGCGCTTAGAACTGTACCCACGGAATACGCGAGATATAAGCCTCATATTGATTGATTGATTGATGAGTTAGTTTGGGTTATTTACACGGTTGGGTTATTCTTGAGCAAACACGTAAAGAACACAAACATATGGAGCCATTTTGGAAAAGTTTTCTAACGAACTTATGCCGTTCAAGGGACATTCGCTGTACTTTAATTTAGAGACACCTGCAGTGATTTTGTCTAAACTACTCCGTAAGTATGCCACGTAATTAAACTAATTTGAATCATCATGCGGTTTTGTTCTTCAATCTTCATGTGTCAAGAGTCCCGACTTCCGTTCGTCATCATGTGTCAAGAGTCCCGACTTCCGTTCGTCATCATGTGTCAAGAGTCCCGACTTCCGTTCGTCATCATGTGTCAAGAGTCCCGACTTCCGTTCGTCATCATGTGTCAAGAGTCCCGACTTCCGTTCGTCATCATGTGTCAAGAGTCCCGACTTCCGTTCGTCATCATGTGTCAAGAGTCCCGACTTCCGTTCGTCATCATGTGTCAAGAGTCCCGACTTCCGTTCGTCATCATGTTTTATTTAGTCCAGATAAGTACACATTCGTCAACGCAGATTAAAACCGTTGGATTGAGGAAGTTAAACCTGTGGTCTAGCAATCGGATCGCATAACGAAAACAAACACACTGTCCATTGAAGAGCATACACGATCTGGAAAGACAACACAGCATTTAGATTTGAAAGATAGAACGCTCAAACACTAATACTAAGGCATTCCGTGTATGTACGTGTGTTGTCATCTGTTCAACCCAAATCAAAACTCAAGCTGTTGCTCATTGGGTCGATTTAAAAACTGTACCTCTAGCAACAGCGCGTAAAATATGGTGTCTTCTCATAGGCAAAAGGTAGGACGAAAATCCAAAGCGTCAGAAGGCGAGTTGTTCAGCGAATGGTTTGAACCCGCACTGGCTTTGGTTCTGTGGGTGTGCGGTGTCTGTCTCTTTACTGGAAACATTCTGTTTCTTTTTTGCGAGTGTCTGGGTGGGAATATAAGTCGAACAAAACAAATGACAGGGCTATTTATGCTGTCCCTAAAAGCAAAGTAAAGCGACGTGCATCAGTCTGGCTTTATTCCGCCGTGCTAATGAACTCATCAACACCAACAATGCAGTGTGAGCAGGTTGAGCTCCACGTCGCACAGAGCTGGCTTCCGATACCTGCGCGTTATTGAGGACGTGGTGGAAAGTATCCCTGCCACAGCAAACACCGGTCCAATCTACTGGCAGTGATAATGGGAGCCCGGCGGCCGTCAATACGCAGACTTACGGTGATTAGATTGGCGGAGGGGGCTCCAGCGAGCTGTGATTGCATCCCTTATGATTGGCCATTAGCCCCGCAAAGTGCTGACCGCCCGTTATTGGCCCGCCAGAGAAAACAGACGGTTGTGTGAATGGCTGGGTAAATTGACTCTGCTATTATCCGCTGGTGTGCAGGAATAGAGCTGACTAAGCTAAAAACCGTGAACAGGATCTGTCGTCTGGTGTTAACTGTGTCCAGTGCAGTCGTATTGCAGCTGAAATCAGACCCGAAACGGCTGCCTAAATGGCGGGGTAAAAACGGTCATACACGTAAACATCCACTCGTGCAAAAACACGAGTGTGCGTGGGAGTTTCAGCCCACGAACGCAGAAGAAGAAGAAGAAGACCCGAAACTCAGCGTACACAGTCTGCTGAGTGTTCTGTCGCATCGTCACTATGTCTATCTACGTAGCGGACAGGTCGCATCGTCACTACGTCTATCTACATAGCGGACAGGTCGCATCGTCACTATGTCCATCTACATAGCGGGCAGGTCGCATCGTCACTATGTCTATCTACATAGCGGACAGGTCGCATCGTCACTATGTCTGTCTACATAGCGGACAGGTCGCATCGTCACTATGTCCATCTACATAGCGGACAGGTCGCATCGTCACTATGTCTATCTACATAGCGGACAGGTCGCATCGTCACTATGTCTATCTACATAGCGGACAGGTCGCATCGTCACTATGTCTATCTACATAGCGGACAGGTCGCATCGTCACTACGTCTATCTACGTAGCGGATAGGTCGCATCGTCACTACGTCTATCTACATAGCGGACAGGTGGCATCGTCACTATGTCCATCTACATATCGGGCAGGTCGCATCGTCACTATGTCCATCTACATAGCGGACAGGTCGCATCGTCACTATGTCCATCTACATAGCGGACAGGTCGCATCGTCACTATGTCCATCTACATAGCGGACAGGTCGCATCCTCACTATGTCCATCTACATAGCGGACAGGTCGCATCGTCACTATGTCTATGTACAGAGCGGACAAGTCGCATCGTCACTATGTCCATCTACATCTCGGACAGGTCGCATCGTCACTGTGTCCATCTACATCGCGGACAGGTCGCAGGAGATGTTGAGAGCTAGACAGGTAAGTGGCCCGAGTAACGGACAGACAGGTGCACTTAGGATGAAACACAGCCGTCTGACACTGAACGGACGACTGCTAATGACTATTCTCATTTTAAATTGACATGTTGACAGTGAAGAGCTCTCAGCATGTTGAAGGAGGCGTCATCTCCGAAGACAGAATGTGGTTGCCCTTATGAGTGGTTGGAAGTAGACGGCTGTCAACTGTCAGACTGAAGATTAGCACGATCACAATGCTTCTGTCTGGGCTTGCACACGTGCGCACGCACGCACGCACACTCACACACGCATGTACGCACGCACGCACGCACGTACGCACACATGCACTCACACACACACACACACACACACACACACACACACACACACACACTCATACACACACACACACACTAACAAAGAGCAAAAACCACGGCGTATTTTGAAGAAATAAGTGTAACTTGGTTACAAGCTGGTTTGAGCCAGAGACACAATGACAGAAGTGGTTTTCAATCATGTTCGTGCTGTCCACGTGCATGCAGTCCGTGAATTAAAACTGTATTATTCGCGTTGCACGTGGCAATGTCCATTACAAAACGATAAACCGGCTGTCAATCTGCTGGAAACAGCAATCCAGCTCGCTTTTATCCTATAAAGCTGTTAAAAAAAAATAATGAAAAAAAGTCGATCCAAAACAAAATGTCCTACTTTACTTTATTGCATTCCGTTGGCGCTGTTGTGTTTTGGTGACGACAAGCAAAGTAAAGTGCTTTATTATTGTACATTTAGTCAAGTTTGTGTTGCTATTTTGTTTGTTTGTTGTTGGTACCCTTATTAAAGCAGGGGCGGATCAGTTCATTTTATGGGGGGGGGGGGGGGGGTTTCCAAAAGTATGTTGTGAAGATATGGGTGTGAAGGCGCGAAGCTTGCTAGGGGGGTCCGGGGGCATGCCCCCCCGGAAAATTTTGAAAAAAAGGATGCAAAATGGTGCAATCTGGTGCATTCTGAGGATGATCATTACCAGTTTTAGGCAGCAGATTTTGTCACTGATTAATACCCAAAAAAACACATTTTTTTTTTGGCTGGGGGGGGGGGGGGGGGGGGGGTCCGGAAACCCCAGAAATCCCCCCCCCCTCGTCCGCCCCTGTAAAGTGATATACAGGTAGTTTATGTGCGTGTGCCCTTGACATCTTGTTACCACTACTCTCCCCTTTATTTTCTTTCCGTTGCCAGAGTTCCTTCCCTTTTGTGTTTCCCTCCATCTTCTTGTCCAACCTTGTCCAACCTTGTCCAACCTTGTCCTACCTTGTCCAAACTTGTCCAACCGTGTCCGTGTTCGTTGCGTCAGTGTTGCTTTTGCTTTTTTGTTGTCCTTTGTTTGTGTTTCCTGATGAAGCTTTAATAAGCGAAAATTCGTATTATTGTGCTGTCCCTGAATCAGTGAGTACAGAATTCCTTTTTTTATTTTTTTTTAAAACTTTGTTCGTATCTTCACAGTCACTTTGTTATTTAGAATAGTCAAGTTGTCACTAAATGTCATACAGGACTGGGTGGCCGAGTGGTAACGCACTTGCGCTCGGAAGCGAGAGGTTGCGAGTTCGACCCTGGGTCAGGGCGTTAGCAATTTTCTCCCCCCTTTCCTAACCTAGGTGGTGGGTTCAAGTGCTAGTCTTTCGGATGAGACGAAAAACCGAGGTCCCTTCGTGTACACTACATTGGGGTGTGCACGTTAAAGATCCCACGATTGACAAAAGGGTCTTTCCTGGCAAAATTGTATAGGCATAGATAAAAATGCCCACCAAAATACCCGTGTGACTTGGAATAATAGGCCGTGAAAAGTAGGATATGCGCCGAAATGGCTGCGATCTGCTGGCCGATGTGAATGCGTGATGTATTGTGTAAAACACTCCATCTCACACGGCATAAATAAATCCCTGCGCCTTGAATATGTGCGCGATATAAATTGCATAAAAATAAAAAAAATAAATCCCTGCGCTTAGAACTGTACCCACGGAATACGTGCGATATAAGCCTCATATTGATTGATTGATTGATAAATGTATTCCATAGACTGGGAATCGAGACGAGGGTGATGGTGTACACGTAGGTGTAGAGCGATTTCTAGAAATGTACAGGACAGACCTTTATGAAGGTTTACATGATTGTCAACTCTTCAAAATGGTATCCTTAGACAGTTTTGTTTCAATACATAATTTTTGTGACGTCATTTCCGGCTCTGAAATAAATGAGGCACCACTGTGGCGTCCACACTTTTCAATTAAATAGATGACATTTAGGGGGAACATCCTTTGACTCAGTCTGGACTATGGGCTTGCATTTCAGCTTCGATGCTTAAACATTTATTAATGCATTTGCTAGTTAATAGTCAACCTCACATTTAAATCGCAATTACAGACAGAAATGTGATTTCAGTGAAATCCTTATTTCATCTTAAATTAAAGAATTTATGGATCTACAGAACATCTATACGTTATGTTTAAACTGATATTCGGGCAATAATACAACCAAAATGTGTTTTATGCAAATGAAGGCCCGTGTTGATATGATATCGAGATACCGTCGTCTCATACAGTTTTGGTCAGCCATGACACAGACTGACAGTCTCGGTGAACACGTTTAAGTTCACTGGTGATGTAAAGCTTGGCCTACAGATTGACTTAATGTTTTGATATGGCTTTACATGACTTTTTTTTATTAGAACCACGGCGTGTTGGTTTAAACTGTTTTATTCAACGTTTGTGCATTATTTACAAAAAACGCATATTGAGTAAACAACAACAAGCATAATGCTTATGGTGGTGTTTACAGTTTTCTAGAAAGTACATATAAATGGCGGCTATTGTACAGTTTAAATGAAAAGCAAGCAAACATGAAAAGAAAATTGAATGAAAATTGTACATCAGAACAAAAATCCGTTTAAGAATACATCTATATATATATACGACTAGTGTCTGTCTGTCTGTCTGTCTGTCTGTCTGTGTGTCTGTGCGCGATGCGCGGCCAAGGTTCTCGATGGATCTGCTTCAAATTTGGTGGGCTTATTCAGAGAGACCCCGGACACAACCTCATCGATGAGATATTTCAACAAGTGCTCTCAGCGCGCAGCGCGGAACCGATTTTGGTTCCACCTCAGCTATTTTGGTTCCACCTCAGCTTACCCGGGCCCCCATACCGACACACCATAGCCGCTACACCACATCACAACGCCAAAGTTCTCGGTGGATCTTTTTCAAATTTGGACACCGTATTCAGCTACACCCCGGACACAATATCATCGATGAAATATTTCAACACGGACTCTCAGCGCGCAGCGCTGAACTCATTTTCGTTTTTGCGTTCATTTCACCATTATAAGTAACTCTTCCTTATCTTCTCCAGTGTTTGGCGTTTATCTCCCTTCCTTCGTGTGGCTTTCCCGTTCAGTTCTAAGTTACTATTACTATTTTTAGAATGTCACTGCGCTGTCCACTGCGCTGTCCACAACGCTTCCCTTGCACCCGTAAGTTGTTCTTACTGTCAAAGTGAAAAGGTCGAATCAATTTATAGCCACGCGAAAAATACACTCTCACCTATCTCTATATATTTATAGATACAGATATGCATATATATATACGGCTTCTCTGTGTGTGTGTGTGTTTGTGTGTGTGTGTAGGCAAAAACCTATGTATTATAGAGTTCTGTTTGTGATGGGGTCTAGCGGCTTTTGTCTGTCTGTATGTTCTGGCATGTGAGAAGCCACAGCAGATAATATAGGGCTAAGAAATAAGCTCTAAAATTCTCAATCCCGTTTGACAGGACTTCGCCTTTCAAAGGTGATTGTGGTGAACCGCCACGCTGTCTGTCTCTGTCGCACCGTTCACCCCAAATTCCCGTTTCTGAGGTACTATTTTTAGAATGTCACTGCGCTGTCCAGAACGCTTCCCTTGCACCCGTAAGTTGTTCGTACTGTCAAAGTGAAAAGGTCGAATCAATTTATAGCCACGCAAAAAATACACTCACCTATCTCTATATATTTATAGATATAGATATACATATTATATATATACGGCTTCTCTGTGTGTGTGTTTGTGTGTGTGTGTGGGAAAAAACCTGTTGATTGTAGAGTTCTGTTTGTGATGGGGTCTAGCGGCTTTTGTCTGTCTGTATGTAGTTCTGCTGCAACCGCGAAGCACCAAACAACTTCACAAAATCCAAATCCTGGCCCCCAGGCGCCCTGTAAGTCTCAGACGGCTCGGACAGAGGCGCCGCTTCATGGGACCCCCGGGTTAAAGGCCTCCCTCCTACGCAAAGCCCAGAACAGGAAGGAGGACTCGAAAGAAGAGCAGCTCTTCGAGAGGTTGATGGGGAGAATGGAGGAGGGATTGGCCCAGAGATTCAGAGAATACAAACTTAAAACTGAACAGGAAATAAAGCAGCAGATGAGGGAGGAGCAGGAGAAGGCAGAGCTTGAGCTAGCCGACGCTGCACTAGATAAGCTAAAAACAGGAGAGCAATATGCAAATTTAAATGAACAACAAAGAGGCCTTCAAGGTTTCATCGAGCAGTGCCTCGGCTTCATGGTTAAGGCCAGACAGATGCAGAGTCCTCTCGACCTGATCGACTCCCTCTCAGCTACATACACACAACTCTCCAACACCAAGGTTGAACGCTTCATTCCGGGCGGCGCCACTCTGGCGCTGGGCGCTCTTGCTGGTGCCAAGCAGTTGTCCGTGACGGATATGAAAGCTGTTAAAACCACTTTTTAACCTATTTTAAATCTGCCCTTTAACTTACCTTCTTTGTGCGTGTTAAAATGGCTGAACAAGGTGAAAGCGGTCACGGATTTATCATATTACAGTGGAACTGTCGCTCTATCAACTCTAACTTCTCTCAGCTATATAATTATATATCAAATCACTCTGCTGACATCTTAGTTATCCAGTCAGTCAAGAGAAAACGCTCCCTACTGCCTTCTATAGATGGTTTTGACTTCCCTCCCATAGTAGAGCAAAAGGGCTCAGGGCAACTCATTCAAACAGCTATTTATCTAAAGTCTTCCTTAAATTACAAACCCTTTGCACCTCTCATCCCTAGTTCAGAAAATCTCAGTACATGTGCTGTTGAAATCGAAATAAAAGGATCCAAAAACCTCAACATAGTTAACATATATTACCCCCACGGGTGTAATAAAAAAGGAACTACCGACTGGCTAAAATCCCTGGATCATGGCAGGGCACACTGGTGCGTGATGGGTGATTTTAATAATCACCACCCTCTGTGGGACTCTGCTAACCCTAGATACAAACATGCCAATAGCAACCTTGCTGACGTCATTTTGGAAACTGACTTTTGTATACTAAACGATGGCTCGGCAACCAGACTTCCAGACAGAGCTGACCATTCCCCGTCAGCAATCGATCTCTCCCTTTGCTCAAATGCCATAGTCACTGACATCGACTGGAACGTTTTCCCGGACGCCCTCGGCTCCGATCACTTACCCATTGTTCTTACCTTCCGCCACTTCGCCCCTAATCGCAATAACTCGGAGGTCAGAAAAAAGTACAATTACAAACAGGCAAATTGGGACAGCTTCCGTGCGGAGCTCGAGGGTGTCAGGGAGGAAACTCTCCTTACGGATGACATCGAAGCCTCTTACAATAACATACGTCAATGTATACTCACTGCTGCCAATAATCACATTCCGCTTAAATCAGTAAATCCTAACTGTAAGGCCAAAAGGAATGAGTGGTGGAATGCAGACTGTGATGAAGCCTTGGCAAACAAGCGATATCACATTAGGACATATCTCAGGCACTGCTCAGACGCTAACTTCACGAATATGAAGTCAGCTGAAATACAATTTAACCAGATCACCGCTGAGGCTAAACTTCAAAACTGGGAAAACTTTGTCCACAAAGAAACTAAAGATTACAAAGACTGTGGCAAAATCTGGAAGAAAATCCGCAGATTTAAATGTAGATACAGAACTAAAGAAAAGCCACTACTATCGGGTGATAAAATGACCACAACTGACTCTGAAAAGGCAAACCTATTAGCAGATACCTTTGCCAAAAATAGTCAATCAAAATCCCTAGATACTGAACGACTCAATTATAGGTTAGATCAGGAGAAGGGTTTCACATACCCCCCAGATGACAACCAGTTGCCTATAAACTGCATGTTTAAGGCAAAAGAAGTCCAAAACGCCATCTCTTCTGTGAAAGACCCAAAAAAATCCACAGGTTTAGACCCAATATCATATCACATGATAAAACATCTACCACCTAACTTTGTTAAGTTGCTCACTCAGTTTTTCAACCTATGCTGGTTAAAGGATACTATCCCCGCAGCGTGGTCAGACTCACAAGTAGTAGCAGTATTGAAGAGCGGAAAACCGGGCAATCTACCTGGCAGTTACCGCCCCATATCACTAACCCCCCACCTCAGCAAGATCTTTGAGCGTGTGGTGAACCAGAGGCTGGAGTTCCACCTCAATAAACACAATATCATTCCTACATGCCAGGCAGGTTTTAGGCAAGGTCGTTCGTGTGCGGACCACATTGTGCACGTCACTGAAAAAATCAAAAAGACCTTGGCACATAGTAATAATTCTCTTCTTGGAACCTTCTTTGATATTAAATCTGCGTACGACAGCGTCTGGCATGCTCGTCTACTCCTAAAACTCGGCAGAATCGGTGTCTCTGGCCACATGTACCAATTCATCAAAAACTTCATCAGCAATCGCAAGATGTCTGTCCGGGTGGGCTCTTCGGTGTCCGAAACCCATGCGCTGGACATGGGGGTT